>NW_028301597.1:33935075-34238106 GCF_987345545.1 Pholcus phalangioides
AGGGGTTACAACATGTATCCGCATCAGCTGCGCTATCTGTGCTTTAGCTGCTGACCTGCAATAGCATTTTAGAAGAAAAAAATGAAATAAAAAAGAAATTTGAATACAAACAGAAATAGGAGAAACAGAATTAAATATATTTCTCTCAGTAGCTTTTAGAAAAACCGAAAGGCCAGAGATCCTTGAATCCACGAATAACAGTTAAATTTGATGCCAAGGGAAGGAAAAATTCCATTACAATTATTAACTCTTTACTGCCCTTTACGGTCTTTTCTCTGGATATTAAAAAGTTAAAAATGAATGAAAGAAAATCCCTTGACAAAGAAAAGGACTCCAATACAACTTTTATATGTAAGGTAAACTGAGGTAAATGGGACCCCTTTTTTTCATTAGTTCTAGTTCAACGTAGCACCTACATTGAAGAAGTCAATGAAACTTGAAAATATGGCAGCAGGTTCTCTGAATCATTCTATTTCCAGGGCCAGTGCTTTAACTACATTTTCTGCAGTGTCCCCCTTTTCAAGATAAATTTTCTTTTTTAGTGGAGCATTGCCTCCTTGGGGGGGGGGGGGGGGAAAGAGGAACCTGACGCTGAGTGTGTTTTAAAATACAATCATAAATGAAAGAAGTTTAAACAAAGGAAAAAAATTCATTTATAAATCATAAAAAGCTTAACATTTTATAATTTTTGTATGAATAGTTAATTTACAACTTTAGTATAAAGTTGTGTGTAACCAACACATAATGTTAATTAATAACTTTGAAATGTAGAAAACTCACAATGTAAAAATACCACCCACTCCTATAAATATTATGCAACATTATATGAGGCAAATGAGAAGGGAAATGAAAAAAAATTGTGAAAATGCGGGTATTGGGGTTAGTGTAAATGGATTGGGTTCTACTTGCAGGGCTCCCACTCAAAAAATGAGAAAAAGTAGGAAAACGCAGGACTAAAAAGTAGGACGGGGGAGGGTAACCCTCTTAGACAACATAATCATAGCATAATGAAAAAAAATCCCAATTTTTTTTTTTATAATGACTGATAAAGTAATTAGGAAGGATGAAACTGACACCAAAATATTGATATCAGACAAACTAGCACTTTCAGAAATAGTCGAAATGTGGAGGGCACAAAAGGTACTGCCTTGATCACAAACCTAACTTCTCCATATGAAAACTCCTTGTAACTTATATGAGCAGCTATCCTACAAATTACATTTTTATTGAAAAATAGAGTAAGTATGAAAGAAAAAAATTCCACTAGGCACCAGTTCCCAGAAGCTAATTCAATTTTACAAATGTTGTGTAGTTTGAGTTTCATCAACCTCCGCCCACCCCCCAAATTTCAATTTGTCTCGGGAACTCCAGTTACTCCTTATTACACCAGTGATTCTCAAAACTTTTATCATCCGCGACTTCCTTGCCCAATTCATGGTTCATCTGTGGCTTCTCAAAACACTTTGGTAGATATTTTCCCACATAAAAGAACCACTTCAAAGCATAAATAGACACACAAATCTCCGGCTCGCTGCGATGCCCCTGGCTAAAATTGGTGACACCTTTAGAAGTAGCAACACACATTTTGAGAAACACTGCCTTACATTAAAAGTCTGATATAACAAGAACATTGCTATCACGAGTGAGTTGCAGTGCACCTAAACTCATTGCTCTATTACATGAATCCACTATAACAAAAAAAAAAAAGTTCTGCTATTGTAAGCTCCCATTACAATAGACTTTTATTGTATTTCATATTTCCCATATGAATACACAGAACCACATTCCTCACCTGCATGGACAGCATGGACAAGGAAAATATAAAGGCATGTCAGCATTGGCAACCTTCAAGGCATTGTCCTGAAAAACATTGATAAAGTATGTTACAAATATTCAATCATTACACCTCACTCACAATTTGAGATATATATGCAGCATTGAAAAATCAGACACAACACTAGTACACACACTTTGTTCCAGACTCTGCTACGAAGCTGGACTGGAAGAGATATCGGCAACAGGATAAGTCTAGTGACAGAGTCCTGGTGTTCATTTATTATTTATTCAGTCCCCGTGTGCAAACCCAAGCACACGTTGTTGCCTTGTCTCTCCTGAGGCCAACAAAAAATTCCACATTTCTAAAAGCAATATTTGCTGAAATATTTGAATTCAAAAATGGAGAAAAGTTGGGAAACCTAGAATAAATGGGGGAGGGGGGAAGCATTTTTTGTTAATATATACTGTTTCCTTTCCCTAATTTTTCTCCATTTTTTAATTCCAGTATCTCAGCAAATATTGCGCTTAGAAACATAGAATTTTTTTCTTTTTGTTAGGCCTCAGTAGAGGCACGGCAACAACTTTCTAATTGGGTTTTTTAGCAGACGAAGATGGTATAAAAAGTAAATGTTTTCATCTGTTTATGTATATGATCCCTAAAAAAATTACATTTAAAGAAACAGCATTTGAAAACTTTTCGCAATTGAAAGTATACTTCTAAAGTCAACAGTTACAGAGTTAATCATATGGATAAACAATTTGAGTCACCCTATATATAGCCATGTATCACATGTTGGTGATGAAAAAATGGATGTGCTGCCTACCGAACTATCTTACATCAGCAAATCAAACTTTGACCAGGGGTCTCCAGCCACTGTGTGAATTGGTTGGCCAAAGCTACAAAAAAAAACTAGTCATTTCTCTGAAAATGACATGATATGAAAATGGAATTTTGCCAAACTTCCCAGTCAATTAACGAATTGGCTGGATTTGGGACTTAGGCCATAACATAATTATATATAACTCAAATACAATACTTAAAAAAGAAGGGGGGAAAAAATTTAAATACACGTAAATTTTAAGAGCCTTTCGAAATAAGCATCTCATAATTATATATTATAAAAATAATTTCAAGGAATAATCTTTCCATCTCAATATTGTAATATTCATTCAATTCGGAACCAAATTGACTTACTACTTATTTAAAGTGATATATCGTTGAGTTAATAAGGTAGCTAGCTGTTGATATATATTAAAAAGAACACTAGTAATTAAAAATGGCTAATACCTTTACAATCCCAGAGCCAGTTGCTCGCAAAACTCTGTCGGGACTTGAGCACATAAAACGATGTCCACGAAAACATTCATATTCCACACCAATGAAGATTTTCACATTGAACTGGTGAACTTTTGAAAATCAAAGTACAAAAAAATTATACATTAATATGGTGTGGATGTCACTAGTTAATAATAGGAAAAAAAATACACTCATAGTACATACACTATATTTCCAAAAGTGTGTCCTTTTTGAGGTTTAGACATTTTCTCGAATTCCTAGAAAAACACTCTCTGTGAATTGTTTTGAAATTTCAGTCACATATAACTTACATGAGTACTCATAGTTTCCAGTGAAAATTTAGTAAAAAATGCATTTTTAGGACACTGGAAAAACTAAATTTAAAAAAATGCTTTTGATCAACCCTGTATCAGAAAAGCAAATATGCTTGTAACTTTAACAAAGTATTGTACTAACTTTATGCAATACTTCTGTGCATTTTCGTGAGAATAACACGTATATTCACGAAAATATAAATGTTTTCTATAAAAATTCCAATTTTCATCGCATGATTTTTGCTTATAACATGCCAAGTTTTGAACCAATTTATATGTCATGTTTTTGGGAAAACAATAATGAAATTCTGAAAAATAAAAATGAAATTTTGAAAAATAAAAATGAAATTCTGAAAAATAAAAATGAAATTCTGAAAAATAAAAATGAAATTCTGAAAAATAAAAATGAAATTCTGAAAAATAAAAATGAAATTCTGAAAAATAAAAATGAAATGTTTTCTGTGAAAACATGACGCTATACATGAGACATACTGCATATGAATTTAAAATGGGGCAAATCATTATTCAATGAGATATGAAAAATTTTAGTGAATGATTATTAATTGCACATGCGCAAGAAATACAAATTTTATTTTTGAGAATTTGATTGCCAGATGTATAGTAGAATTCATATGAAAATTCCAGCTGCACGTCATGAAAATTCAGACCATATATGCGATATTTAATTTTTAGTCTGTCTCCTAAATGTACTCTTGACAAACTTTTCGTTGGAAATGATGAGTACAGTCTAAGGTATATATGACAGAAATTTAAGAACGATTCGCCTAGTATTTTTTTTTTTGAAATTCGAGAAAATATCTAAACTCTAAAAAGGACACAGGCCTTTGAAAAAAATCAAAGCTTTCAAATCTTATTGTTCAACTAAACAAATTATGCTAATTAAGAAAATTAATACATACATATTTTGTAATTTTTTAAATGAAAAATTTCTAAACTAGGAATCTGAAACAGAAATATGTTCATTAATACGGCAGGCCTCTACTAATGGATTATCTTAATATCTACCAATACAACTAAAAAAAATTAATTACACGCATTCAGATTTTGCCATCTTGGTAAGAGAGTTGTACAAAAAATAATTTTAAATTTTCGAAATATATGAGAGATTAGATCACAATAAGTCAGACAGAGAATATGTAGTTCAATTTCATCAAGAAGAGGGAGGATACAGTGAAATCTCAACTTATGTGACCCCCCCCCCCCCATTTACACAGTTTCTCATCTTGAAAATTATTTCTTCTTAATTAGACACATTTTGAACAAAGCTTGGAAGCTTTCTACATTGCATTCTTAGGGATGAATGTTTCCCTGTGACATTTGCTTAAGAAAGAATAAAGAAAATTTGAAAACTTACCTTCTTTCTCCTGCAAGATGGGGCATTAGCAATTGATAAAGTTTACCTTGATTTAATCTTTTTTACTTATATCATCAGTCCTTGAACGAACTACTGATGTAAGTCACGGTATCACTGTATTTCCTTCATTCAATGTTCTAGTGATGGTTGTTAGTTTTTATCTAAGTCTACACCAGAGGAATCAAGGTCACAAACCCCCAAGAATAAATCTATAACATATAGTATATCGTAATAACACACACAATTTACCTCTGGGAGGTTTTTTCCCTTTCATTCCACCTTGTTTCTTATTTTCCCAAAGCGTTGGCCACTTTTCTTTTTGCTCCACTTTGACAGTGACATCCCACGGAAGTAGAAAATTAGTGCTGTGAACAAAACCTGGCTGATCTTGTATGCCTATATAGAGTTTATTTATATGTATAAGAAATCATTGTGTAAATGAATGCAGATCGAAACTAAAAATAAAAGATCACTGTATGCATACAAGAAAAATTTAGAACACATATTTTGTTTTTTCACACCAGATTTGTGTGTTGAGTATCCATTCCTGCGAGTGTAGCCTATTGACATTAGGCAATTTAATATAGTTCAATCCTTAACAGGATAGATTGTGAATCTGAGTTATAGTAAATACTTTCTTTTCAGTGCATACCAACTCCAGTCATATGGCCATACAGCAATGTATTACAGACAGTGTTGGGCTGGAAAAACTTTCTCTCCAGAGAAAGTCATGTTAAACTTCCATCTTCATATTGAGCACAGAGGTGACTTTTGGTAAAGGAATATTGAGAATGCTCCATAAATTGGTTGTTGCCTCAGCTTTGATAAGCAGCGAGTGTTATCCCCAATCATTTCATGACAATGTAGAAATGTTGTACCCTCATTTTTATTTACAGCTGTACTACCACTGCACGGGAGAGGGAACTGTGATGAGATGTTAATCAGAAATACCATGCAACAGTAATGTTTAGGATGAAAAAAAATCACATCACAAAACTAAAGCAAACAATTTGAAGAAAGATGACAGTATTAAAGGATTTGATGTCATATGAAATAACTAAATAATTAAGAAAAAAAAAAAATCTACATACATGTACGAGATTGATCATCATAAGAAATTTTTATCGCTGTGTTTTATAATGCAAAGCATATTTTATAAAATTCTTGTGAAAAAATTAACAAACTTGAATGAAGAATATATATTTTATTATACCTATATTATGTGAATAGTAGCTTGACGGGCCAACACAAACAAGAGACCATGATGAAAATAAAGGGAGTAAACCCTGAGGACTGCCAGAATGTAACATGCCTGGTAGATATTCGGTGGTTGAAGGCTGGCGGACAAGACTTTTCTCTGCTAAAAGAAAAGTTCTCACACATTTTCCGAATTTTAACATAAAATAAATAAATGAAAACTAACAAATGAAACTAACAAATTCCCTGGACGGATCATGCTGATCCCTTGGGAATACGTGAAGGTCACGCTATTAAAAAAAAAATTGTGTATGAATACAAATTTTATAAATTACGAACAAATTAAATGTTTTAACTAACTAAATAAATGAAATAAGAAAAAAATAAATTTCTGAAAAATACTAAATTTGTACATATTTTTCAAATATAATTAAAAAAAAACACTTAAGCACCAGAATCTGGGGGGAGGGCTCATGCAGTTTTAGCAGCCCCCAAATAAACTTGGTGAGGGAAAGGAGGGGGGGGGGCAAGCTTTTTCTCCCTAATAATTCATGAACATACAGTTGTATCTCATTATAACAAACTCTAAGGGACTCAAGAAATCACTTCATTATAATGAAATTTCGTTTTATGGAAATTTCGGATTTTTTTATGAATTTTAACATTCTTAAAAAAAATTTCATTGTAGTAAAATTTGATTCTAAGGAAAAAATTTTCTTATTTACGTTATATATATAATAAAAAGAATGAAATTCAATTTCAAAAATAACTAAAACCAACTCAAATCAATTAGACACCTTTTTTTTAATAAGTTTTACTTATCAAATGTATTTAAGGCAAATAATCCATAATTTTTCTTTTTTTTTTTGGAAAAGTATTGTGGAAGCCGAGGAAATAAGAAATTCCTCTGAACTATACGTGTGCTTAAATGCATGCAATGTTTGAAACAAATGATTGAAAGATTTCATACCCAAAAACATGCAAATTCCAAAGTCTTTTCTCATATGAGTGAGCTGGTAACTAACACATTTCAGGAGTAACTGTCCTGAAACCATGTATGTTTCTGGGAAATATCTCCAACAAATGTCCATCTTTAAAATTTGAGAGAAAGTTTCGTCTTTTTTTTAAGGGATTCTATAATTGCTGTTTGAATTCAAAATTACAACTCTGTAATTTTTTGATTTTTCAAAAATGTTGAAAGAGTAGATGAATATATGACGTATTTTAATCCACATTGTTTTTACTTACTCTAGTAACTTCAGAAATGAGATTTTAAGCTTTTCTTTAATCAAAAACTGTTTTCTTTCAAGTCCCTCATTTTGAAGCAGAAGAAATATGAAACATTCCTAATGCGTAGCACTGACCCAACCAACGCAGATGTCATTTCTTTTTCATGCACCGTATTGGTTAAAATTTCTTCTCCAGAAACCATTTCTTTGAAATAGAATTTACGGGATCATTTTCAGAACGTTTTGTAGTCATTTGTTGATTTTCAGAAATTCATTTTTGAATTTGTTATAACAGGTTTTTCATTTCATAATATCGGAATTTGCAATACATTGTTTCTATGTAAGGGCGCGGAAGCCCAGGTCGATAAGATACTCGCCTAAAGTACCAAAAGATGTTTAGAGGTGTCGCGAGTTCGATACCTGGTTCGTCCTTGTCAGAAAACTTTCCTGACACAGGGGTACAACAAAAATAGCAACATGACCACAGAAAAAATTGCTACCGCAGGGAGTCCCACATAGTGGGGATTAGCGCACCAACCTCTCAATGAATATAAAAAACAAGCCTGCCGTTCGGAATCGGCAATAAATTGTAGGTCCCGGTCTAATTAGCACTAGTGTGCAGAAAATGACTGTGGTGCAACAAAAATGATCAAATTGTTTCTATGTAAACTTATTTAAAGATGAAAAAAGTTTTCATTACAATGAGAATCTCACTATAACGGCATTCGTTAAAATAGGATTGGACTGTACAATGCAAAGTACATTCACTCCTGTCCTTGAGTTCAGTATGTAAGGGACGTCTGGTAACCCTAGCCCCCTAGAATGTTTTCTTCGTATCAGTTACCCTGAAAAAAAGCAATCTTGAAATTTAAAACATTTGTAGCTTGTTTAAATGACTTCATTGGTTTTGCGAAAATAACAATTAACATTCTTGATGATAAATAAGAAAGCAATCTTAGCAAAACCACTTCCTCAGATGTCTAAGATATTCTAATCTCAGATATCCAGTCCAAAAAATTATCAGATTCCAATATCTATAACATGAAACATGATATATTGTTTGAGAAAATTTTTTTTTTAATGTAACCTTTTCCATTAGAAGCTTCTTCATTGTCTTGTATGCTGATCACTATTTCATCAGAAACTTCTTCTGCTTGACTTTGAGACTGATCATCAGGTTGCACATTGTCCGTGTCATTGAGCAATGAACAAGATTCAGAATTTCCTGGGTAGATTATAAAAACCAATGAAAAGGTGGGCTCTAGGTACTTCCACCAGAACAAATATTTCATACAAAAAAACTATAAGCACATACCTTCAGACAGTTCTGTTTTTAATGTATTACTCCCACGGCATGAATTGTTTGACGCAGGGATAGCTTCTTTTGATTGGTCCTCTGTGCTTTCTGCCATTTTATGAAGATGAACTGGAGAAATATGAGCTGGATAAGATTCTTCACTGCTAGCTTGGAACACAGGAAATTCAATTTTCTCTAATTCACTGCAGCAGTGGCTGAACTGATTAATGTAGAAGTCATGATTTGCTACCTAAAATGAAAAAACCCCCCCCAATGAATGCTTTTTACAATGAAACCTTGATATAGCAATACTCTGTAGACCAAGAAAACTATAGCTGTAGTGTGGTATTTATTGTTATATTGAGTATCGTTGAAGTGAGGTTTCACTGTATATTATTGTTATAAAATGCATTTGTGATACATGCACAATTGTAATCACATGAAGAAAAACAAAGCCTTATCAGACATACAAAAAACAAAACTACATTTTAAAAGCCTCTTGGCTCCACCAAAGAAATAAGGGAATAAAAGCAATTAAATTTACATTTCACTGGCATGCTCATTCTTTTCCATCAAAGAGCTGTATGATATGTAAAAAATACTCTCAGACACACTTTGTGAATTTTAATTAGCTTCAACACTAGTTCGTTGTGCAGTTTCTAGAATCAAAATATTGTATTTTTCAAACCCTTTTGCTGCCATAAGTATCAAAGCAATGTATCTATATATCTGATACATCTATGAGTTGTTTTTCATAGATGTATCAGATATGCATATGTTTCTCCCCATTTACAAATTATATAGGCTATTATATAGGTATTTAAATGTTACAGTTTAAAAAAATCAAATACTACAAAGGATAGAACACATAACTGATTTTAGGAACATGCACCTTATTGGAGAAACATTCTATAAAATTATAGTGATTTTCAAAAAAAAATATGTATCCATCTACACTGGATCTTAATTTTTTGCAATAACATTTCATGAATATTCATGAGGTTTCTTAAACTTTCATTCAAGCACCGGTTGAATGAAGACAAGTATGTTGTATTTGATCTATAGTACCGTTGTGGAACAATGACTGAACAGCAGAAATAATGATAAAGGAAGAAATTCTTAATATTTCATCTCACAAATCATTGGAGTCAGAAGCAGTGTTTGCCAAATACATATCTAGATGAGTGATTCACGCAACAAAATTCAATTTTACTCCTCCAAATGTTGTTGAGTGAAAATACTGCTCAATTAATCCTCCAAAATTTTAGGTAATTTTTTTAATAGTCTCGTGTTGATAAAGAAAAATGCCCACCTTTTTACGAAAATACCCCTTATAATTTGGAAGAGGAGTGAAAAAAATTACTCTTCAAAATTATTTTTTTGAATAACACTGATCAGAAGAAAATCAAACCATTATTATTGCTGTTAATACAGTGAAAATTCCATATAATATTCCATATAATGATCATCACCTATGCAATACCATTACTCTACGGTCCTGATGAACTTTTCATACTGTCTATATATTCTGTGTGTAACGATAACTGGTTCCCTGAGCACTATTATATAGGCATTTCATTGCATTTCAATACATATTTTCACATCGGAAGGATAATCTCTTTAACTCAAACCATCATTGCTTTTGCTAATACCATGCAAATTCAAAATAACGATCATCACCTACAAAAGCTCTATAGCTATAATACCCGGTCTGCCTGGGTTTTCTCTGTATAAGCTACTGGATGCACTGATAAAGTGACAAACCATTGAAAAAGAGTAAATATGTCTGAAAGGCTGTCCAGCTCTGACAAACTTTTAAAGTAACCTCTTGTTGAAGTCCTGTTTTGTATATAGTATATATGCAAACTCTGGCGGTGATCAGTCTAAAATTGTAGATGTGTATAGAGAAAACACACGCACACACACACAGAGAAGGAAAATCTATTTTATATACACAGATTACTCTCCGGTTCTGTAAGTGACTTTTCATAGTGTCAATTAATATATTCTGTCTATAGCTGGTTCTTTGAGCATCATTATATAGGCATTTCACTGCTCACTGCATTACAATACATACTTTCACATCAAAAGGATCTTCTCTTGTTGCTTGTTTCCTCCCACAGTTACATGCTGACACCAACTTGACTTGACTACAGTGAGGAATCATTTGAAGGGATTTATCTTCTTCTTCTAAAATGCTATCATCATCTTCTTCTGTTCGATGTTTCTGGAAAGCAAAATATAAAATCTCACAATGAGTGATTTTGCACATTAAACTGAATCTCAAAAATGAAAATATATCCTTCTGATTGCATTAACCATTCTTAAAAGAATGTTATAGGAAATAGAATGTACAAACTACAAACATTATTGATAAAATTTACTTATTGCATGCCAAATATTCAGTAAATATCCTTTCCACAGAGAAAAAAAAAAAAACCAACCATCTTATTTTCTTTGATGTTTCCCATAATCTATGGGTTAATACATTAAAAAATATCTGAATTTTTCAGTGCAGATTATATGCCACTCTGTGTATTATCAGCAGTTTTTTTTTCTGGGAGGGGAAATAGAAATGAATATGTAAAGACAAATTTGTAGGAAAAAGTGTTTTTTTCAAAGATGTGTATGATGTCTAGATCCAAGTAGAAAAGTTTTTCCCTGAAAAAAAACATTGCTAATAGCACTTTTCATTCCTTAACATTTCAATATTGATAAATAAAATTAGCATGTGCAGATAATACACTGGTGCAGATTATACAATATTTATTCTCAAGGTGGCAAAATTTGCATCAGTGGATTATACACTGGAAATTGGGATAATCAATGCTAATGTAAAATGTTACACAATACAAAATACTGCACAAAGCAACCATATTTATTTCTGTATCAGAATCACTTACAGCATTAACACAATGATTCCCAGTAAGACTCAGAGCTTCACACATCTGCCTTCCATTCTTCCACAACTTTTCACAGTCATCTTGCAGTTGCTGTAAGTAGCGTTGAACTGCAGGACCTCTTGCATGCAAATTGAACACATCAATAGCATATGAAAGCTTGGGAACGAGAAAATAGAATTGATAAAAAAATTTAAATCCAAATATAGAAATCAAGAGTAACTGGTTGAAAACAAACTCACTTAATTTTTACAGTTTGTCATTGCCTATATATACACTTATATGCTTGTGTGTTCTTATACTTATATATTTATGTTACACTTACCCGAGTTTCATGAAACTGTTCTGTGTAATGAAGAGGTAGATTTTCTCTATATGCATTTGATGCCAAGGAGCGAATTTTTCGGCATTGACTATAATATTAAAACAAAATGCATTAATGTTATTGAGCAGCCCTAAAAAAAAAAGGAAAAAGTGACAGTAATTTCCCACGACAATCTTCTTATATTTTCTCTGGTTTTGAGACACAATCTAGTGCTTCAATAATATTGGTATCCCTTTTTTTCTTCATTTATATAACTACTACTAGCACTTACTGTGTAATTAAATCTAGTCAGAGAAAAGCCAATATCAGCCTTCCTGATTCAAAAGATTATTAAGTGCTAGGGACAGTTTAGTAAAATGTTTAGGAATTTAAGGTGAATTCTAGAAATATGAGATTTTTACACACATACGCAGTCATGTTTCCTAATTGTAATTTTATGTGTGTATCCCTGTTAAAAAAAATGAAAACTCAATACTGTGAAGAGAAAACATACCAATCAGAGAATCGCACATCATAATCCAAGCCAGATTTGAGATCATATAGGAATGTGTGGCTCTCATTGTCCTTCAGTTCACCCTGAACTGAACCTAAGAGTTTAGCAGCCAATTGGAACCACACATGAGTGTAAGGAAGCTTTCAAAACAAAACAATTAAAATTGATTAAAATATCAACAAAAGAAGAAGTACATTATATAGTCATGGTATAGATCCAAAAACTATATATATGCTCATACTTCAAAATGTGCTGGAACTGGATTTCGTCCAACATTATCATCAAATCCTTTCAAATGAGCTAAAGTGATGTGTTGATGGAGGAATTTCGAAAAACTCTTTTCTGATCCATTGTCACCTATGTCTGCACTGAAGTCATTTCCAATTGGGGATGGAGTTCCATTCCTTTGGGAACTACTAGATTTTGTTCCTGAATTGTCTGCAGAGAGATATAATGAAAAAAAAACATAATTTTTGTAAATTTACATAAAAATAAATTTGACCATTTCTCTCTTCTTATAGTATAACTGCTATTACTTAATGATACATGCACCTCGTACACATTCCTCAACAGAATTTCTAATGAATTGGTGCATGCTGGAATGTGTGTTCTGAGTATATGTATGAGTAATATGTAACACATTTATGTTGTTACAATTGGGCTTCTTTTTGTGATCTTGTTTGTGCTGCCATCTGTATTCCAAATTTTGAAATAAAGATAGTAATTGCTTGAATTTCTCATGTTATGTCAGCATCATGTTGTAGGTCTATCTGCTCTCTGCAGAGAGGCTTTTTTTAAATGGGAAACGAGCTTGCATTCATGCCTCAAGGTTGGAAAACCACAGTAAACCAACTTCAGCTAACCACCACTGTGCATCAATAGGGTTTGAACCTGGATCCTCATGATGAGAGTCCAGCACAATGCCCACATGACCACACAGTTACTTTATAGTATAACTACAAAATTAACACCTGAAATGACCATAAGCCTAATTATGAGACAAAAAAAGTAACTTAACCATTCTCCTTTGCAAGTTCACAATGCATCTTGAGTTGTTTGAGAAAAAAGTCCACGGGATCTGATATATATGGCTTAGACGAGAACATGTACACAAATTCCTGATTGGCAGGAATAGCAAATAGTGAATTACCACTGTGAGAGTAAAAAAAAAAATTAAACATGATTCACTAATTTCACATACACAAAATGTAAGATAAACTACTACTGCTTAACCATACATGCACCTCGTACACATTCCTTTACGGAATTTCTAACGAATCAGCACATGCTGAAATGGGTGTATGTGTGGCCCTAACGTATTTATGTCGCTGAGTTGCGCTTGTTTTGTGTTTGTGCTGCCATCTGTCTTTCATTTGCTGAAATAAAGATGTCAATGCTTAAATTTTCATGTTATGTCAGTATCATGTTGTTGGTCTGCCTGCTCTCTGAGGGAAAGACTTTTTCAAATTAGAGAATGGCTTGCATTCACATCTCAAAGCTGGGAAACTGCAGAAAACCAACTTCACCCGACCACCACTGTGCTGTCAACGGGTTTCAAACCTGGATCCTCAGGACGAGAGTCCAGTACGATGACCGCACAGTGGCTGCAAGATAAACTGTTAAATGGGTAGTTTTTTCAACAAGTTCTTGATTATAATTTTTCTCATAACCTTTATTTAACCTTAAAAAATGGCGAATCAATAGCAATCTTATAACTATCATTATTTGATATTGTGCCATAATATTATAATTAAAAATGAAGCTATGATTATGTATTCATTCAGATTTGAAGGTTAAATTTAAAAAAAATGAAAGCTTTATTTTAGGGGGTGATGACATGCCACTATGTGGTGGTTTTCCTTAAAAAAAATTAAAAATTGTATAAAAACATTTGAAGACAGAGAATTTTTTTTGTATTACTCTGTAAAGAAACAGTATCAGTAGTAAATGAAGACCTATTTCCTGATTTCCATTAAGTACGAGTATCACAAGTTTGAAACCTATATAATAAATCACTAAAAAAGCTGAATTTAAAAATGTCATGAATTTTCTCTCATGAGTTCATAACAATTTTTAAGGGGGTGAGGGAAGAGATGGTTCACATTTTTTAAATTTGATCGAATATTTCTGGAACACTGGGAGATTTTTTTGAAAAATTAGATGTCTGAAAACCCTAAAGAAGAGGAATGATTAAAAAAATGAGTGTCACATTCAAGATTTCTCCGAATTGACTCGGCATGCAACAGGAAAAGGTAGTCTACCTCTGGTTGATTCACCTGTCCCCTAATGTTTAATATTAATTAACCTGAGTAAGAACATATCCTTGTTGACAGTTTTTCTCTATTATTAAATAGAAACTTTACCTGACATTTGTGATAACACGACTTTTTCTGAGTATTCTGTAAATCTGATCTTCGATAGCATGTTCCAATTTTTTCATAGGAGGAGCTTTCTGAAAATAAAGAAAATAAATATATGCACCTATAGAGGTTACAAGTATTACAAGTTTAGTACATAAAATTTTAGAAGATTTTCAGAGTTTAACAAGAATTGATACTGTAAGGACAAAATCAACAAAATGGAACACTTTCAAAGTTTTCAATTGCTCTGACAAACTAATTAGATTGCCACTACCACTAAATCACAGATGCTCCTTGTCAACATTTCTCTGAGAAATTTCTAAAAACTGGTGGATGCCGGAGAGTGTTGCATGTTCTGTCTAATGCACTCAGGATTCTTTGTGCTTGTGGGTTGCCTGTTATCAAACGGTGTACATCAAGATTGTAAAATGCAGTTGCTAGGGCGTCACTCTTTCTCCAGCTGCTACTGAAGCAGGTGACATTGTTGCTAGTCAATTCAGGGGTAAAATTACATTCTTTGTGAGGATTTTATACAAGATTTTTTTCTAATTTTTACAACAGGTGGCACCACTAGTGACCAAAAAAAGGTACTTGTGAATTTTAGACCAGACAGAGAAAATGGAGTTGGGTGATGATATTGAAATTGATTTACAATATTGTAAAATTTGAATAAGTCTTGAAATTGAAACATAACTCAACATTTTGATAGTGCTAAACATTATGAGTTAAATTCATCTCATAATGTCTGTAAGAAAAAAAATTATAATAATAAATAATAAATAAATAAAAAAAAATAATAATAATGATCGAGGAGAGGTTTCATTCGGCCAAGAACCTTGTCTTTTGTTATGCTTATTAACATTTCTGAAAGCTTTCATAACCTTGTTAAACTTACCCTCAGAAAGTTTTTTATTTTCTTATTGGAAGGGTGCATTGCTTTTTTTAAAATATTTTACTCTTTTTTTCAATATCCTTGATTTAATGATATCCCTAATTCAATGATAGTGTTTCATAATTATAATGCATTATAATGGGCATCATATAATCATGAATTTCAATGTATGCATATTCCTTTAAAAGTATATTTGAAAACTTTCCCCACAAACCTTTGATTTAGGTTTGACTCCAATAGAAGCAGTATTCGGAACAGAAACATCTGTTCCCAAATCGAGCGGACAAGATTCAAAAACAAACAATGCTCTGGGGGAACATGGTCTTCCTCCTTGTATCCAGTCTGAAGATACATCAAAATCTTTCAGCACTTCTGTGAGCCAAGGCAGTGATCTAAATCTGTTAAGAAAAATGTATATAAATAATACATTTTACCAGTATTTCAAAATTGTATTTAATTTTTAGTTCTCAGCAAAATAATTTGACAATAAAATTTATTATCCACTCAATACAATGGGTGCAATGCTATTTCGCATCAATATTTTACAAGAAAGAATCTTTGATTGATATTCTCAATTTGCGAATTACAGATAGAGGCATATTTTATTTGCAGCTTTTTTTCCTGAGATATGAATATTTCTTAAAGTAATATTTTGAATAGATGATGTATAGATGCAAGTGAAAGAATAAACGTTTTTCTCTGAAAAAAACTTGGCTAAAAATCTCTTCCATTACAGAATATTTCATCATTCAATTCATAATGAAGGCAACTATAAATTTGCATTTGTACATTATAAGATTTGTGTGGATCGCATGCAACCATTTTCACTACAGATATATGAAATGCACGAAATTACGGTTTATTCTCGAAACTACATCATTATCACTAACCTTATCTCATTCAGAGTTTGGAATAAACAGATGTAACTCATGTCGAATGATGCGCCAGGATGCACCAACTGCAAATAATACAATCATTCGTCAATTCCAAATTAAAGAAGCATAGAATTTGAAAGAAAAAAAGTATCTGATACAACAGTTGATATTGAAAGCGATGGGGGAGGGGGGGACAATAACACATTAAGAAGTCTCTATATAAAAAAATGTCCATGTAAAATTTTTTTAAATGAACTTCATACAAATCTTAGTCAATTTATCATCCATTTTAAACAATTTTTGCATTTTAAACGTGTAATGAATTTTCTAAGTAAAAAAAAATTGGATAACGCAAAGTGATTTCATTATATGGAGACAGCTGCATATATTTTTTAAATTACGGGGAAAAATAAAGCAACCACTACATTTGTGATATTTCATCAAATTAATTCAGATAAATTATAAACCTACAAATAGACAAAAAAAGAAATCTATCTTGAACGGCTTCACATAATGAGGCTCAGGATCCTGGACAATTTTCCTTTCTCACAGAAAAGCAATGTTTTATTTAATGCTTTATTGCAGGGGGTTCTCAAACTTTTTTGACCCATGGTGCACCCATTCCCTTATCAAAATTTATTCACGGCTTCCCCCATAGTCTAACAAAGAATCGATTGGAAGAAAATCTACCAGAATTACCGCTCTGCGGCGCCCCTGAAAAAGGTTGGCAGCACACCGGGCCGCCGCATGCACAGTTTGAGAACCCCTGCTTTAGTGCATTATCTTTTAAAGTGAAAGTAGAAACAAAAAAAAAAATAATTGCTAATTCTAGATTTAAAAATTGTGTTTTCTGCAATATTCATTTCTGTTTTCTCACTGGAGGTTGTTTTACAGCTCAGGCATATGATTTTCACAGAAAGAACTATATTTCTTAACCATATACACAACTTGCAAGCATTCCTCTTGGGTATTTATATTCAAATGGTACATACTAGAATGTGTGTGAAAAGTATATGTGTAGCCTTAGTGCATTAATACTGTCAGTGTTATGCATGTTTCGTGTTTTAAGGGTGCTATCATCTGCCTTCCATATTTTCAAGTAAAAATGGTAAGTGCCTCAATTTTCCTGTTGAAGGTCTGCCTTCTCTCTGTGGAGTGTGTGGAGAGACTTTTTCAAACAGGAGACCAGCTCGCATCACAGAAGAAACTATCGAATTTCTGCCAGTGATTTAATTTTTAAAACAAATTGTAACATTTAAGCAAACAAAACATTGTAATATTTAAAACAAAGTACTCAAAAAATAATACTTATGAAAAATGAAAATAACACACACACACACACACAACACAAACATAAAATGTTAAATATTAAATTCATGAGTTTTAATATTCATTTTTATGTGAATTTAAATACATATACAATGCGTTAGAATACATAACATAAGTCAGCTTGAAATAACTTACGATGACCATGTTCGATAAGTTGAAAAGCATGAGCAGAACCTTTGCATGATGAAACTGTGAACTGGACCAAGCTTCCAAAAAGTTCTGAAAATATATTACAACATAAGAACTATATACAATCAGTTTAATGATAAACTCATTACAGTTGACTCCCGTTTTAACGAATACCATTATAGCAAAAATCTCATTTTAATGAAAACTTTTCTAATCCCACAGATAAGTTTACATAGGAACAAGTAAAAATCTGGAATTCCTTTATAACAAAATTTCATTATCACAAAATGATTTTTTGCATCTCTTGGAGTTTGTTATAACAGGAATTGCCTGCAGTTTGATGAGATACATCAATGCAATACACTAAAAGCACAATAAATAAAAGAAAAATAATACACTGTTCATGAAACCATGCCACAAATGATTTCCCCTTGATTTTACTACTTTACAAGATACAAAGGCCAGGATAGTTCTCTTGAACCTGTTGATAACAGTCACCCATAGGACTGAAAATTTTGTTTTCTAATTGAGCGTGTACATCACAGCAAATTTCACAGTACATGCAAACTATAAAATCCTGTTGGATCTGCAAGTACTATTCAAAACAAGTGATAGAACATGATGGGTTGGAGCTTGTGAGCAGAGCATAGTATAGGTTGACATATGAAATTCCGATTCGGCACATTTTCTAATTTACCATGTTGACAAGTAAATTTTTTCTTTATTCAGTTGATCTAAAATTCCATAAAGCTGTTTTATTCAGTTGGTGTGTGAGTGTGATCATTGAAATTTCATTTGCTCTTTTCATGTAGTGTTTAATTTTCTTTCTTTAAAGGACTGTACACAGGTTGTGATGTTCTCTTAAATGTATACAGCATATGTAACCACCAAAAAACTGGCGCTCGTCAGGTTGCCAGATTTTTTAATGTCAGTGTGTGTGTCCCCTGTATTATCTAATTTCATACGTAGCCCAGATTTAATGATGAAACCCTCACCGGACAGTCTGCTTGGTAAAATGACTCTGGGGAAAATACTGAATATGCTATTTGCAACATAAATTTCAGCACAGTGCCATACTCCCCCCCCTCCAAAAAAAAGAGTTTTTAAACATAAGAAATTCCAACTCAAATTAAAAAAAAAAGTGCAATCATAACAAGATCCTCTCCCTTCTACTATTAAAGAGAAATAAATATTACTGAAATATAGGCTAGTACAGAACAAACATTCAAGAGATCAATAGACCAACTATTAAGAAATGAATGTAATAGTGTAACCTAGTTTCAATAACCAATAAAATATTAATGTATTTTGTAAAAACCAGGCAATGCTCACCTTGTCTCGGATATCATTTTCATTGCTCTTATAAGCATTGATCAAATAACTCACATCAGTAACACCATACAGATCCAAAAATATCACTTTATGCTTTGTATCGTAGTAGCCAAAAACTTCTCCATTCTAAACATATAAAGAACAACAACAACGAGGAATTAGTTTTTAGTTAATCACTGTCTCCTTCAACTGGCAACCAAGAGAATTATTTCTGCACATTGAAAAGAAAAATCATATACAAACAAAAATAATGGCATAAAATTCCATACAAAAAAGGGGGAGGGGAGATAAATTAGAATAAAAATTCAAAGCAATGTAACATGTTTCAAACTTTGATCACATTTTGAGACATTATTTCACACAGAGCATGGTTTCATCAACTTTGATATAAATTGGGGAAAAAAATCGTACCTCTAAATGGGAATCCTTAGGCTTTTCAGAGGACTGAAAAAGAAAGATAACGTTACAGGTATTGAGATTTTAATGGCGAAAAAAAACTGGTTGTTTTTCAGAATTTTTTTTTCTTTCATAAGTCGATGACGTCAAAATGGTAGCAAAAAAGGTTTTGAGCAGATTGAGATTAACGCGTTGAAAGTGAGAAATTCATTTTAAATTATACAGAGAATAACTACTTCCTAAATTCCCAGAAGAACTTTTGTCACAGAAGAAAACATGACACCAGTGGTGCATATCTAAGTACAGTGAAGCCTCTCTTTTACTGACACCAGCGAGATGAAAACATTTGTCCGTAAAAGAGGGGTGACCATTAAGAAGGGGGTTTGAAATGCATACTTTCATTACAAAATAGGAAATTATTATTTGGCCAAAAAAAAGAGGTGGCCGTTAAGAGGGGTTTCACTGTATATTCATTTTTGAAGGACCCATTAATATTTCCGCATGCACAAAAATTCTATCTGAGACTGGCTCTGACAGTATAATTTTTTTTTCTTGCAAAGATGTACAAAAATTAATTTGGTGCAGTTTATAATCCAAACACGTACCTCATGAACATTTCGACTGAGTGCTTCTCCAATAATGCTCTTCTTGAAATGAGGCGAGCTGTACGAACTTTTCCCTATCACCAATATCACACACACTTTTTCATTTTCTATTTTTTCCATAAACTCCCTGAAAATTGGAAACATTAAAAAAAAAGCGCCTGTTAAACATTTTGCCTAAAAGGAAATTAGTTATAAAAATGCCACAAGATCTGTTTCAAACTACCAAAAACAATAACATTTTTTTGTTTTAAACATTCTTTAAATTGTACAGTGATACCTCGTGATATGTAACTATTGCATTTATGAAAAATAGATGTGATAAATGCAAAATTTGCCATTTTTGATAAATGCAAAAATTTGATTAATACAAATTTTCCGTGAAACCTTGATGATTAATTTTCCATAGTAATGTTTTCTATACAGAAGAGTTCATCTCCTAAATTCCTTCTTGAGATCGTTCTGCAAAGTACGTCACTGTTTTTCTCATACTCCACTTAGGAGATTGAGGCATCACTGTTTAACAATATCAAAAAGCCTAGTGTGGTGCAGTTATAAACGAATAATTCGAAGGTGAAGGGGGACTTCTTGAATTACTAAAAACTATTATCCTGGGGGAAAAAACAGGTATATGCAAGTAGGGTGTTGAGAGTTCACCACCCCACTTCCAGTGGAATCAGAGGTTTTCAACCATTGTTATGAAATAGGTCTAATAAATTTGCAACAATTTCTGAGCTGGAAAATATTTCATAACATAGTTAATCATGAAAGGGGTTGTGAAAATGCAAACTGAAGTCCAAGGGTGGCAAATATAGATCCGAGAGAGGGGGGGGGGGGTTGAAAGCAATTGCCCTTCCCAAAAAGTAGAATAATAAGGGGTGAACATTTGTGTCTCATAAAATACAGGATGATCCAATGCACTTACACAATAAGTCGCTTCTCTGACACATCACCCTGAATCTGCTTCATTCGCGGCTGAAGTTGTCTGTTTCCATTCTATTTTAATCTGGATCCTTTAGATCAGTGGTTCTCAACATTTAGAAGCCCGCTGCCCAATAAATTTCTTTTGTGTAAGTGAAAGGCCTGGTCATACACACAACTAACAAGAAATTAATGGGAAAAATCACTCACGGCCCGGTGTAACTAAATGTTAAGGCGCGGTACTGGGTCACAGCCCAGCCAGTGGTTGAGAAACACTGCTTTAAATCACATGACAGGGTCCTCGATTTATTTTTTTGTGAAGTCTATATTTATACTTGCATGTTACTTTGGATCTTGTATTTGGATGCATATTGTCAAAGGGGGTCTCAGAGCTCCTTGCATAACTTGATTATTTTCATTATGCCTGATCTTGTATAGTTTTTGGGATTTTATCTGAATGCACATGACTCTGGGTCCTTTAGGCCCCATGCCAGGGTCCCCAATATATTTTTTTACTTTTACTTATTTGTTTTGTACATTATCACAGTTTTGTGTACATACATTTATACTAGAACATGTTACTTTGAACCTCATATTTGAAGAATGCATATTGTGTAAAGGTCTTCCAGGTACCATAAAATAAGGGCCCCCTGAAACTCATTGTACAATCTAACTCTCTTCATTATACGTCTGACGGCGCACATGTTTTTTTTTGTGATTGTATATGAATGGTCATACATGACTGGGGGGGGGGGGACATTTAGATCCCATGATAGGGTCTTGAATAATTATTATTTTTCTCCTTGTAACTCAGAATTTTTCCTGGCATGACCTCGCCCTCTGGGGCAATGAGCTTATATCACGCAAGCAACAGAGCCTAGTCGAGCTCGGTCCGTTCTGTTTCTGCACTATTTCCAGCTGAAGATATCTGCCTCGGCTTCAGTAGCAGGTGAAGATGCTTGCTGCAGCTCTATTCGTAGCTGAATCTGCCTCGACTAGATTCACCGCTGAGGATGTTTGCCTTCGCTTCATTCATAGCTGAAGAGACGCCTGGGTGATTTTTATAAACTCGAGAACAATGGTATTATATAAATTACTTTCCCCAAGTATGAGCTATATATATTATTTCCCTTGTGATCAGGGTTTAAGCTGGATAAAAAATTCCTTTTGCAAAAAAGCGAAAATGGGTGGAAAAGCTTTAGCAAAATGCTGCAATGCTAACAAGGGCGTGGGACGGACGGACTTGGGGGGGGATGTGAAAAATAGCCGAAAAAAGGAAAAAAGATGGCTAAATCTATTGTTCTATCACTTTGCCCCCCCCCCCCCGAACGAAATTTCTGGCTACGCCCCTGGATGTAATGATTGATGGTTGGATGTCTACTCGTGGCGTACCTCCTGTACGTATTTTTGTGAAAGTTGTTGCTACATTTTTCGCATTCTATGGTTTTCTTTCGCATTTTGCGAAAAATGCGACCGTAGCTTAAACCCTGCTTGTGATGTCTGCCTTGACTCAGGCGAGGATTCAGAGAGGTTGATGGGAACAGCTGCTCCTCTCAAGAGCTAAATAATATGAAGAAAATATTTTGTCCCGTAAAATACGGGATGATAAAATGAACTTATACTATTTGCTCCTGCCGTCACATCATCCTGGACCTGCGCCTGACAGGGATGTGTCTTGGTGAAGAGAAGAAAACAAAAAGAGCAAGAACCACTGTTTTGTGTGAAGGAACTAACATCTTTTCCATGATAATGGGGCAATTAAAATGGTTTGGAAATGTGAAGCATCAAAACTAGTTGCTACATATTTATATACAGTCGAATACCGTTAAAGCGAAAATCTCGTTCTAACGAACACTTTTCTAATCCCCCAAATAAGTTTACATAGGAACAATGCTATGTAAAATGGAATTCCTTTATAACGAAATTTCGTTTCAACGAAGTGATTCCTCCGGTCTCTTGGCGTTCGTTATAACGGGATTCAACTATATAGCACAAAGAACAGAATAAGACACTTGTTAGTATTATATGGGAAAAAAGGGGTACACTTCTTGAATCCCACTGAAAACACTGCATTAACACTAAATTTAACATTCAGGGCTCTGCAATATTTTACACTTCATAAGGGGGGGGGGGGGCCCAAATCAACATTTAATAAACATCGAGTAGCATGTGAATAAATATAACCAGAGAACTTCCTTTGTGATCAATCACCAATTTAATGATCGATCACCTCAATTAAAAATTGATCAAACATAAAGATTGTAAAAATTAGCGTACTTTAGGTCTCGGTTACACAAATCCGAAAGCTTAAAATCCATACAGAAATCTAAATCACAGAAGCCGGCCATATCGTCATGTTTACATTTAAGTTCGGTTCGAACTTCAAATTGGCTGAAGAGGAGGAATCGTGAGAAAGAGTTGCCAAATCGTTATAAAAAATTTCCACCTGAAATCATCTTCAAAAGTAGTCGAAAAGCTGTACTTTCGATTCGATTTTTGTAGTGCCATCTATGAAGCGACACTCAAACTCAAACTACAGTTTTACGATAATCTAGCTCACAAAAATAAGAATATCAGACGATTTAGAAAATTCACCATTTTGCCATGCTGACCATATTTTTTTGAGAAAATACCGGAAATTTGGTTCGCAAATACGGTACATTGCCAATTATCGCCAAACAGTCACCAAATCACGGCAAAATTGAAAATTATGGCACAAATTTATTTATTTATGTGTATTCATTTTTTGATTTTCACACATACAGAAAGAATTAAAGTTAATTTTTGTAAAACATATTTAATATTCAGCGGTTATGAGACTACGAATGAACGAAAACTTATACGATAAAATAAAATAAAAATTATCATACGAACAGAAACATAAAAAAATACATAGACACAAAATAAACGAGACAAAATAACTACACACACGCGCGTGCATGCACGCACAAAAAAGACAAAACAAAGGCAAAATTCTTAATGTATGACGAGAACTCGTCATACATTAAAATAAACAAAGCATATATGGGAAAATATATAATATATTCCCATATATGCTATATTTTATATTCTCCATTTATTTTCCATATATTAATATATGGGGGGTAAATGAATCGCGCACATACATAGACAACTTAAAAAAGAGCAAATAAATTGCATATGCTTATTTATTATGGTTTCAGACAAGAATAATACGGAAAATAGCATTATGGCGCATAGGCGGTGATACACTTGGAAGTCTGGGGGGGGGGGCAAGGTCATTATTGCTTGGGAGCACGATGATGATGATGTCAATTCATATATACACATATACATTAGATCTGCCCACTCCACTTTTGACGCTGGGGTAACAGTCTGGGGCGCGGGGGGTAATGCCCCCCCCCCCGCATCTCCGCCCATGTTATGGCGCAAAGGAAGTAGATTAAGATTTCTAAAAATTGTAGGAGAATGAAACTGACCCCGACTCAAAATTTTGTAAACTCTATTTTGGATTGAAAATAAAGGCAATAAATATTAGTTTTTATATATAAGCACCACCCCCATACGATTGTGCGTTATTTATAAGTGAATAACACCATTCATTTAGTGCAGGTCTTTTGAAAAATTAGCGGAAAATTTCCTACTTATATAACGAAAATTACATAAAACGAAGTTTTTTATTCCTTTGCGATCAGGGACGTAATATTGCATTCAAATGCCAGTGGAATGAATTAAATGAAACTGACGGCTTCTTCCACCTCTTTTTTTCCTCATCGCTTATTGTAGCCCTACGAAACAAAGTTGCATGTGTGTTTTCTCGCTCTTTCTTCTCCTTAGCTTTCCCCCCTCCTCGTTCTCCACAACATCCCCCAACGTATAATGTATTTTATTAGAATTAATTCTTCTATTATATACTGTACAAGGACGTGAGAAGAAGAACACGTAGTTGAAGGCGAAAAAGCAAGGTACTGTACATCTCTTATCTCTATGTAACTTCCTTATCTAATTGCCAAGTGTCTGTACTGTTCCTCCCCACCGTTATTGTCTTTTTTTCTTTCTTTTTTTCCCCCTTTCCTCTTTTTTTTAACGTATGACCAATTCTGCCATATTTATCGCCTATAAGTGTAATACAGATCATTCAAATTTATTACCAACAGCTTGTACGCGAAGGGGGATTAAGTAGTCCCCTGTTCATGAACATTAATTGATTCAACATTTTTTTTTCCTATCCCTCACCAAACCTTTTTTCCCTTAACTAAAGGGAAAAAGACTGTTACCAGAGCATTTCATGAGTAAATACATTCAGTGTGTTTACTCAGCAAAATATACAATAAAAAAAGGGATTTTTGGTGAAATTCACAGACCATGTCCATGTTTCATTAAAAACAATCAATGTTACTCTCAACGTATAAGATAACGAATAAAATCTTTTAAATGAATTGACTCAATCACAGATGTCTGTCACATTTCCAGAACACAATCTCATCCATCTTAAAAACTACTAGGGCTATTGGTGACTAAAAGCCCTTTCCCTAAGATTTTAGATACAGGTAAAGTTGATGGAGAGCTAACAGACGGCATCCTTCCTGCCAGCAGAAGAAAGCGGAACTAATACTCAATTTCTGAAACTGGAGATGGTGCATTAGTAAGACATTCAAAGTGTTGCCAATACGAGTAATATTCAAAGAAAATATACACATATATATCATTATAAATGATGTCAACGCACCGTTCGGGAGTTATGAAAATTACCTGTATAAAGTTTTTGATGAACATTAACAAACTCAAGCAAACTCTGACAAAAACCAGGAAAAACCTGGACATTTTTGCAAAAAGCTCAGGACGGCCAGGAAAAAAAAAGAAAAAATTGGGACTGCCCCGGGAAATATGGGACGTATGGCCACCCAACATTTTATCATCTTCAGGTTTATGGAGTTACGTATAATTTTTTCTGGGGGAAATTTTTTTTTTTTTACTCTAAAACAGATATCTCTTGTATTTTTTTCCTTTCAAGCATTTTTACATCCTTTGATTCATCGCCGTCGAAATTCCCAGAATACGAAATGCTAACCGTAGTTCAGCGGCTCCAGGACAATATGAAAAAGTCAAGTCCAAAAAAAGCCAGTTCTTTAAAAATATAACCACAACACCCATTTTAAGAATACCATTGTCTGCTCACTAACAGGTAATGCCGTGTGCTGAACTGTATGTATGAAACTGGGGTTACCTCTTCCATTCAGAAACAAAGAAAATGGGATGCAAACAACAATCAATACTGATTCCTATGGTGAATTTGCCTCCGGCAAAAGAAGCAACGCTCCCAAACAAGAAGAAAACCTTCTGAGGGTAGCGAAAGAAAGATTCTCGCCTTGCTTCAGGCAAAGTAGTAAAACTGACCAGACTGTGTGGACAATTCATCATAAGCGAAGTGGGACGGATCGTTATTTGCTCTTTTTATAGTTTTTTTAGCGGTTTTTTTTTTAGTTGGGAAAATTATTGTGGTGTTTTTTTTGTCAGTATAGTGGCGATTATAGCGTCGAGAATTGGCTGTCCGGGCATATTCCCATAGAGAATAGTATTAATGAACCTTGCTTTGCTTATATAACGTCGATGAAAAGGAACCAAGTCGGATTTTTCACCTCACATTCAGGAAATGTTCGTCTCTCGTTCTTTTTATGCGTGAGATAATTGCACTGGCCTCATATACAAAAAATTATTTATAAAATATTATTTTATAAAAGGTCTTTTATAAGATGAGTTTGACAAAGAAATATGATAGTGTAATGGTCAAATTTGATAAAAGACGAAGATAATTTTGATAAAAGCGAAGTGAAAATAAATTTGAGTAAAAGTTTTATAAATGGTGTTTGTCAAAGAATTTTTATGAAACTTTACGAGTTTAATACTAGCCTAACGTAGAAAAAAAAAAAAAAACAGGTTTATATATTACATGTTTGACGCTCCGACTTGCTCATTGCTATGTGACCGATATGCAAAGCATTCCCGTGGTTTTGCCTTTCCCGACTGTTACCCTATGAAAATGTCCCGTTTACTCAGCGAAGCTTATTTCAATTCCTAATCCTCACTATTTGTATGAGGGCGACTCGCACAATTCATAAATTGAGCCATAATGAATACGACTATAAATATTCATTTCGTATTTGTCAGGTTAAATTTCTTTCCTGTGAAATACATTTTAGCAGACTTGCGGTAGTATTTTTTTCCCTCATCAAGGGTTATTTATAAACGATATTTGGTGATTTTGTCGACATCTGGTAACATGTTTGGTGAGAATCGGCGATGTCCCATGTTAATCATTACAATTTTCCTATACTTTTCAGATCAAAATTGGTCACTTTTATCATAAAGAAATAAAAACTTCATGAACAGTATTTGATTGCCTCTGATTATATACTTTCCATCAAAAAAAAAAGTCTTAAAAAAATTCCAACCTCGGTTGCAAAAAACTTTAGTGAAGCATTTGATGTCGTTATAACCGAATTAAACTGTAATTCAATATTTACTCTTGAAGACATATTCATACTTTAAAATTTCACATGGCACGTGATTTTTTTTTATCAGCTGCTTATCAGTATGAAAATCCATTAGATTATGATCCGATCAATAACAAAGTTGAAGTGGAAAGCAATGTGTGCAAATTATATTCGCACATGAATATAATGTGTCATGATCATGAATATAAAAAAATATTGTCTTTTCTTCCATTTTTTTCGAAACAAGAAAATCGCCATCAAGAAGACACGAGGCACGATCGGGATGGAAGAGACGGAGAGAGAAGACGATGCTCTCACATGGACGCTGATGATGCTGTAGGAAAAGGATCGAAGGCTAGAGTGAGAGAGAGAGATCTGCCGGGGTTTGGTCGCTGCAGCAGCTGCTGTTTCAAGCCATCGACTCGCCAAGGTCCATATATTACATGCATTTTATTTTCCCCCCCTTAAATATCTAAAATAAAGATACGAATATGAGCATATACAGGAGTCTTAAGATGATTAATCTACCGTTTCCCGAAGAAAGCGAAAACAGGTGAGCATTTAGTTTATCTCTCTTTGTTACGTATGGTAAAGAAGCTTCGTTTCTCTCCCTTTTGATTCCGCGATCAATCGCGTTTCTAGGATATCGAGGCGGGAAGAGTTCCGAGCACCTGGAGAAAATAAAAATAGCACTGTCTATAATGTTTTTATACGTAATTCGGAGTTCTCCTCCGAGGATGAAAACGTGCTCGAAAATAAATTAAAAAAATATATTTATATATGGTGTGATATATATAATATTTATTAGCAATCAATTTTGAGTCACAAGGATTTATAGGAAAATCATATTAGGCAATAGTTATATATGTTCGGGTAAAAGCCAGATAAATCGGTGACTATATCTATAATCGCCCGGTTATTATGCCTAATCGTCTCGGGGTAAGTTGGATAAATTCTCAGGATCTCCATCTAAGTTGGATAAATGCATAATTCCCGAATGAAGTTCGTAAGCCTATATATTTATTTCTTTAGAAATATATATATATATTTTCGAATATATATTCGAAAATCCAAAACTATCAAGAGTAATGTTTGAAAAAACCATTGTTTTTTCCCCCAATAAATAATTTTGGTGAATTTTTTTTGAAGATAAATTGGTGTGTAGTGCTTTTTTTTACTTTTGTAAATGCTTAACTTGTATAAATATTAGCAGCAATGGCAACATTACAGTCAGTGGCTTGTGTGAATTACTCCGTCTGGTAAGAAATAAAGCACATAAACTTTTTTGGAAGTCATTTTCATAATTTTTCGTGTCATTTTCATGTCTTTCCTTTTTAAGTAGCATCATATCGAAACTCATTGTTGTCACTTTAACAGCTTATTTCAAAAAAAAAGTTGCTATTTTTTTTTCTTTTATTTTAAATGATAGTCGATATCATCAATTCGAACGAAAAAGGAAATACGCGCGTAATAAAAGGAAAAAAAACCCCGGTAATTCCACATTATTATAATATTTACTGGTAGGTAATTCACGAAAACATGAACTACTACTACAACTGTTTGATTTTCTATACAACTACATACAACTACTACCCTATAATTTTGCATGGTGGATTTTTCATGTACAGGGTGGGCAACAAGTCCGTAAAAACTTTAAAAATGCATAAAAACCGGAAAAATAACCAAAACATAAATCGGTTTGCTTGGTTAGCATCGCTAGGTCACGGGAATTTTTTTGACAGAAAACCCCCCCCCTTAAAAACAGCCGATAGGTGGTGCTGGTACGAGCGACTTCGGTGGAAATATGCAAATGAGACGGTTATAAGAACTTGCGCTCCTAATCTACAATCAGTTCACCGTTGTGAACCGTCAATGACTCTGTAGGACCTGCTGTACTCTGCCTTTGCTGGGTTTGTGATTCGCCTGCAATGTGTTATATCCCCTGTGGTGGTGGTCATGTGGAACAAACATACTGCTGTAATAAACGATTTTGAGGCATTCTGTTCGTTATTTGCATATCTTTTCTTTGACTTTGTGTATGTCAGCGCTACCTATCGGCAGTTTTTTGAGTTATTTTTTTTCCTGTCTTAAAAAAAGTCCTGTAATCTAGCAATGCTAACCCTGCAAACCGATTTATTTTGGTTATTTTTCCAGTTTTTATGAACTTTTTGCGGACTTTTTGCTTATTCCGTATATAATTTTGCATTTGTTAAAAAGAAATATATATAAAATACTATATATATTTTTCACTGGTATTAATATTCATAGGATTTGAGTTCCTTCAATTAGTTTAATTCCAGCCACTTCGTTGGACAATTTGCCTGATGTGTTTGAATCAACTTTCGCGCTGCATTTGGAAAATGTTTCACGAATTAACACATTTCATATTCATAATATAAATTAAAATTGACTAAACGTAAGTTGCTTGTACATCTGGGCTGAATAATTAACCCTTTCCGCGGCTTTATAAATTTCAATGATTCGCATTATAGCTGGTACAGTGGAAATAACCAAACGCGTAAAATGCCACATCTTTCTTCAAGATTAAAACTTTTTTCTGATTTTGTGCAGGTGATGGCGCTTACCCCTCCAACTCCAAAAACAATAAATCAAGGAAGAGAAACACTCTATTTAATTTCTATCATTCTACTGTATGCATATCCCTATTGTAACAATAATTATAGCTACATGCAAAAGCTGACCATATTTCTTCTACAAAAAAAAGTACTACTGGAATTTAGGATCAAAGTATGGGGAAAAACAGTTCACCTAAAATAATGGCAAGCAAAACTGCCAATTATGACTGAAATCACAAAAATTGCCAAATAGCGGGGGAAATGAAGCTCCACTGAAAATCACAGTGGATTTTAATACAGTAGTTCATAATGAAAACCCCGTTGAACATAACAAATATGTGAGATGAGCATTTATAGTTTTAGTAATAATTATCATGATATATAAATAGTAATTAATACGTTAGAGAGCAGGCAGACATTCGACTAATTTTAAAAAATTTAAAGAATTAAAACGGTACTTACAAAACATGAAAATTCAGAAATTTGTCATTTTCACTTCACAATATGGAAAACGGCACCAACAGTACCACACGAAAACAATCCTCTTCATTCCAGAGGCACATGGATTGTGTACCTTCATTTTGAACGGTTTTAAAGGGTTTTTAATGATTTTTTTCCAATTTAACACCTTACGCAAATGGTTCTAGTAACGATATCGACCCAGATTAATTAATTAATTATTATTTTTTTCTTTTTAAACGGAATTTTTGGCATACAATAAGCACAAATCAATCAGATTTTTTTCTTGATAGTCAGTCTTGGCTCAAGTTTGAAGAGAATAACTCTGACAACATAAATACCCGAGGGCATACGCATCGGAACCTAGGGGTTGGGGCCATTTGAGCCCTCCCAATAAATTTTGAAAGAGGGCTGACCCCACCCCCCCAATAATTTCTGAAAAGCAATGCAATGTGCCCCACTCCCTCTCCTGCGTACGCACTTGAGTCCCGTATATACGGGGCGACCAGCAACTTTCACCCCCCCCCCCCCAGTGTGTTCTTCATGTCGGTACATCTGCCCTGGAAGGGGGGGGGGGTGCACTTATACACACAAACAACGCGCACATTCCTGAGTGAAATCAGTTCGTTGGAAATTCCCCAGAGGAATGTTTAGGAGATAGATGTACGGTTGAGTAGTAGAAAATTAATACGTTTGGAGAATAATTTTAATTCTTAATTCGATAAGGAACTAACATTTTCATAAAAAAGAAGTCGGAATGGCCAAAATCACGGGTAAATACGAAAATGATCCAGAAAATATGGGTCCGACGGTCACCTTAAGTATTATACAACACCTGCAGTTAAGAATCCTGGCTGGAGGTACATTTCAACTCCGGAAGTTACCAGACCCATCTACTCGGGAACTAAATTAAAAACTTGAGTTATGAAAATTCGGATATTGATGCCACATGAATAAAATGCTAACGTCAGAATGATGAATAATGCTGTCTAAAAAATATTGATGAATGATTTTGAATTCTATTCGATTTTCCATTCCGGTATTTTTTTACAGAAGAGAAACTCACATAAATATTGATTGAAATGGAGGAACTTAGCGCCGCGACCACATCTGCCACCTATTAAATAAGAATAAAACTATTTGTGACAAATTCTTTCAAGTAAAATTGAGTTTTGGTTTTATACCGCGTTTTGTCTAGCTTAAAAATAAAAATACACCAATATATTATTTATTTTCGTGTTTCCTACCGATATAAATCTTATATACGTCAGTACGTTAATTTGATTCAATTTTTAGACCGTAACCTATATTTGCTGCACGACAAGAAGGGTGGACTACGGAAGAAGCAGGATGAATTTCAGCCTTCCAGACCAGTAAAGCTGATACCAGGGAGAGTCTACAACTTGCGGCCACGTAGGGGTACTGGAAATTCACGAAACTGATACGTCGTTGAACGGCGAACTTTATTGGAGAAACTATAAACACTTAACATGTTAACGTGGTGAATCAATGCCACCCATAATCCACCTAGCCAGCCGATGTAGCTTCGGGAATGATGAAAATCTCCTAATTGCCCAGGAGAATTAAGACGTCGGATGCTTATGGAACAGGAATGTGTGCCTAGAATGAGCTAAAACATCTGGGTGTCCGAACATTGGCTGACTTGGACACTTGGACAAGGACATGTGACGCAAACATGACATCGATTCGTCGTTGTACGGCCTACACGACTAGTGACATCCAACGAACGCGGACGGACCGCCACCAACGGAATTTGATTATCGAGTCCGGACGTGCCAAGAATGCTATAATATCAATTTAGGTTTCGATTCTTAGACATGACTTATCATAATTATTCCGTTGATTTATACTCCTGTAATTGGACTTGTTATTCTGTTATACAAATTTATATAGATATATATACATATACATATTTAATAAAATTCCGGATGCACCCATCTTTCGGGAACGCTTTGATATCTCCTTGAGATGGGAAGCGGGGGTGTGTCCGGTCCTTCAATGTTCAATGCTGCGGTCAAGTCGCCGTTTTTTTGTTGTACCCGTGTGTCAGGAAATATGATATCATACCGTGTAATATTTATTTTCACGCTGCACAGCAGTTAAGTTCAATTATCAATGCGCCAAGATGAAAATTCGAGGGTGTTCAGGATAAGAAAAATGAATTTGATATGAACACCATCTCAATTTCTCACACCTATGAGTCTGATTACCAGGGTTATATATTGAATTACCTTGAGCACTCTGGGAGATTTAAAATTATTTCTCTGCCCGAATGAGATAAATCAATAGTATTTAATATGATACATTTCAACATACAAAGTACACGATCGAATTTTAACGAGCTAATATATAATTATACTACAAAAAAGATATTTTAGTACTAACTGAAATATGGATAAACGAGGATGAAACCGAGCTGTATCAAATAAATAATTTCAACTCATTTTATATTGTTGCCGAAATTATAATAGATCTGGCGGCGTAATGATATATACTAATGCAAAATACATATTCAAAAAAATCGATTATCACATACCTTCAGCAGAAATTGTTATTTTGTATTGCGAACCCATTGATCTAATCCTGTTTTCCATATATCGATCTCATTCCTTTCGTACCAAGGTTTTTAATTACCGAAATGCAGCAAATTTTACCTCTGATCAAGAATAAAAATGTCCTCATAGTCGGTGATATTAATATTGACATCTTAAACCCATCAAACGCTGGTATTGACTATTTGGACTTCCTACATGAATATGGGCTCTCGCCTCTAATAAATGACATTATTAGAAATCAGTCTAACACATGCGTTCACCACATGTTTCTAAGGAATTCAACTTATAGTACACACAGTAAACACGTAGCTCGATTAATTAATGGAATAAATAACTGATCATTTTCCTATAATATAGTTTGCAAAATCATCCTATCACATAATTCCGAAACACCGTCGAAGAAGGAAAATTCATATTTTAAAACTATGCAAAATACGAAGAAATTGAAATGTTTTTTATCTGATTACAAATTTATACTTTTCGTGGAACAGATGCAAATTCTAAATTCTCCGATTTTCATGAAAAAGTAATAGCGATCAAAAATAACTTCAGTTGTTGGAGGAAACGAAAATCAAGACAAAACAAAAATATTATGGATGGATTACCTCAGAAATTCTAAACATCGTAAAATCGAAAGAGCGAGTATATAAAAAATACATTCGATTTCCGGGAGATACCGTACATACGTACTCGTGTATAAGCCGAGTTTTTTTGTGGAAAAATGGGCCCCCTACTCTTCCTTGTCTATATAAATGATCTGTGTAATCTTGACAAAAAGGTAGAATTAATTGGCTTCGCCGATGACACCGTGCTTCTATATTCATCAAAGAATTTAAATACTCTAAATACTAATATAAATGATGACGTATTAAAAGTACGTAACTGGTTTCTGGCAAACGATATGAATATTAATGTTAACAAAACTAAAAATATGCGTTTTAAATTAAAAGAGACTGACAATATTATAACTCCTGAGTTCTCTCTAACATATCACGATAATTCCTGTGATGTACTAACAAATTGTAACTTCCAACACTTAGAAGTCTCATCTATTAAATATCTTGTGGAATTTACATTGACTCTAACCTAAAATGGAAAACCCATATAAAAAATGTTTCAAATAAATTAAGATTTTTTTTCTAAGCAAATTTTTTTATCTAAAATTCAAAGTAAATAATTTTTTACTAACACTGTACAATGCCTGGATTCAATCTCAAATAAATTATGGCCTAATGGCATAGGGAGAGGACTATATCACTAACATTAACGAAGTTTTACGAATGCAAAATAAATTTATCAAAATCTTATCTAATTTTAATCGAAGTATATAAACTGGGACTAACTACAAAAACTTTAATATCTTATCCATTAGACATCTGTATTTCTATAAAATCTGCATTGCCGTTCACAGAAATCGAATTCGGTGTAATAAATTAAATGTTATCAATCCCAGAAGAAAATCAAATCAAATTTTAGTAATTCCTAAACCAAATAAAAATATTTTATATTTTACATCCGAAACAATACAATGGACTACCCATCGATATCCAAAAAGAAAAAAAATTAATACTCCTTCAAAAAATTGCTTAAAAAATTCGTAATTTCCATTACTAATATTGAACAATATTTTTAAAATGTCGTGTTTGACGTCTTGGGGCTTTTTTGTCATCTATTTTTTCACTCTAATTCTGAGATAACACAATAACGACTGATATTATATTTTATTAAAACTGACACTCCTGTTTGCTGCATAATAATACTAATATTCTACACCAAATTTATTTATTTATTGGTGTGTTTCTTTTCAGAAATTGTCATCTTCAAAAATCTAATAAATTATAACAGTATTAATGAAAACCGTTTCATTCATACATGACCTGATGAATTGTATTTATATTTTTGTGATTATGTACATTAAATGAGTCGTACATTTTTATCTGTGATCACTAGTATGGATCGTATGATCCCTTGGTGATTTTATTTGTTCTCCGAAATTTATATGATGTATGAATAATGAATAAATGAAAAAAAATCAGTTTTAATCAAAGAATTATAGCAATTAGTTTGTTTTTATTTCATAGGTAGCAGCAGGCATCCTATCGCAATATTTTTTTTCCACGTGTCAAAAATGTCTTCATAAAAGCATAGTAACCGTTATTGTGACATAAAAAATATACAATGGTGTGCATCAAAAAAAAAACAAAAAAAAAACAACAACACATTGTACCATGCCATTTACAATTCATTTTAACGTCACACTGGTTTAAAAACAAACAAACAATTTTATTTGAAGAATTATAAAAAATATAATTTTGTGTTTATTTGATAGGTGGCAGCAGGGGTCACAGCTCAACGATGTTTCTCGCATGATAGAATATAAGTTAGAAGGTTAGGAAATTTCCTATCATTATTTTTTTCGAAGGTTAGCAAATTAGTTCTTCCGTTTATGCTGGTACGCGAAAATATTGTTCACTTAATTTCATCAGTCTACAAGCAGAAAAGTGTTGAAAACACTGGTTTAGACCATGTCGGGCATGGTCTTCTTCTGAAAAACGAACTTTAAATAAGCTTTCTGGAATAACCACGAAGATGCAAATGTCTTCCATCATTCAAAAGGAGTATTTAATAAGTCGACCTTCTCATCTTGGACAATCTGACCTCTCCCACCCGATGTTGAAGTCGAGTCAGCGTTTCGTGTTTTGTCAGAGATAGTAATTCATTTTGACAGGAAATGGGAAGGGAGGAAGCAAAAAATCAATACAAGAGCTTGTTCAAGGAGAAAGCCTTCTTCAGATTTCACTTCATCTCCAAGAAGAAGCAGCTGCGTTATTTTATTTTTGAGCTACCGAAATGAGGAATGAAGCAAGAAGAGGCTCGGATTCCTAGTTTTCTCTCGACGTTTTTCCTCATCGCCTTTTCCGAGTAATTAATCGGAAATGAAATTGGAAGATGACGAATTAAGTCGTTCGGCGCCGTATAAAGATACACATAGAACACTTTTTCCCCCCTCCACGTTAATTGTTATCTTTGTACAAAAGGGTAAGAATTATTCTAAATTCATACCCCCTATGTACAAGGAACTAATTATTGTCAAGTGAGAATTTTCTGAAGTTATTCAGAATAATATTTTGATATACAGTTTTTGCAAGATTTTATTTACATTATATGTTTTCACTCCTCCCCAACCCACCCCACCCCCCACTGCATTCTATATGCCAAGAAAAGTTGCATTAAGAGTCATTTACTTTCAATCGGCTTTGTGATGTCAGGGGTGTGTACCCCCTTTCCAGGGCCGGGACTTTGACAAATGCAAAGGCGCGATCGCACCGGGCCGCAAAATTTTAAGGGCGGTCAAACAGTTTTATTACATTGATTACGTATTACATGTAACTATAATAACTGCTTTAAAAAGCCAGAACTTGAAGTTCTGTCAATCTATTGATGAAAACTATATAGGTTTATTAACAGACACACACAGGCCTATGATAGTAAATCCGTGTGTGTGTGTGTGGGGGGGGGGGGCTTCCTATACCATCTTCGAATGGGGCCTTGATTTTTGACAGGACTCCAGACTTACATTTTTAGCTGGCTCCTTATATTGATTTTCAAGAAAATTTATAGTTTTAAATATATTGGAAAAATATAAGATCAATACCTAAGGCCCCCAGAGCCCTGTCAACCTTTCCCATGCGGGAAGGCCATGGCCTTAACAGCACCATGAGCACTCGGAAAAAAGAATTCTCTGGGCACATCTCCCTATCAGACTTGTGGTGTCAGCCAAACTCGTTCAAAATATTTTTTTTCATGTTTTTGATATCATTTTGTTCTTCATATGTCTCGTTAGCAGAAGGTTCCCTATCAACTTCAATTACCCAGCGGGCCTATGTTTATGTGTTAAGATGGCTCTGCACTCTGGAACCTCCTAGGAAAGATTCTTTAATGGATCCGAATTCCGAGTCTGTTTTTGTCATAAATGAATGAATGTATGAGCAAAAATGATTTAATCTATAACTAATTATTATTATATATATTTACTACAAAATGAAACTAATATCAACTAATTATTATTACTACAAAAATTATTTAATCTCTGGAACTAATCCCTATAATATCTCTCACGGGCGGGGGGAAGCGGTATGCATGTAAATGTTAAAGAGGGTCGCAAAACTGTTCTCGCACCAGACCGCTAAATGACTGTCCCTGTCTCTTTCTGTCTGCTGGCCACATACGTGAGATGGCTACCGCTCACGAGCCATGAGAGTAGAGAGGTTTCCGTATTTATCAAACTTACTAGTTTCACACATTTGGGAATTATGCATAAACTCCGGTAAAAGTAATAAATGCAGTGAAATTTATCATACTTTCCCAAACGATTAGTAACTATGTACAATAATCGGCGATTACGCATATAGTCGCTGATTTATCGGTATTTTTTCTTTTTACGTTATTTGCGCTTATCTTTGTTTTTTCTCCTGTATTTTGGGGCGTGATATAATTTACAAGATTCATTGAAAGACTGGTTATTTGTGGAGATGAAGATTACAAAGAAGAAAATTCATTTCTGAAGAATTCATCTCGGTAGAACACTCGTCCGGCAAGCGGATGACCGGGGTTCGTGTCCCCGTGGGAGCAGAGATGAATTTTCACCCTTCTAATCTTCATCTCAACAAATAACCAGTCTTTCAATGAATCTTGTATTAACAAGTAGAGAGGACATTTCTATATGCGTGATATAGTTTATTTTAATTTTTTTTTCGAGACAAACTTCCTTCAAACTGAGATTACACTACAAAAATGTTATGAAAATCTTTTGCAAAACTTGCAAAAAAAATAACCAATAAGCCTATTAGTTACATTCACACGAATGTATTCGATACTCTTATTGGTTACATTTTCCAAGTTTTATAAATGAACTTTTATAAAACTTTTATAGTGTAATCCCGGCCGGCCTAAAACACGACTCATAATCAAAAACAGATCACTTAGGCCGGGATAACACTATAAAAGTTTGATGAAAGATCTTTTATGAAACTTGAATAAACCTTGAAAAATGCAACCACTAAGATGGTTACATTCGAACAAATGCAAAGGATAATGTTATTGGTTCCTTTTGTCAAGTTTTATAAAATAACTTATCAAACTTTATAGTGTAATTTCGGTCTTAAAAAAAACGATTAGTTTTATCGATGATTTTTCGGTTACCTATACATCGTGCACTACAGTTTGGAAGACCGCGGTGGCGTATGGCATCAAAATAGTTTTTTCACTATTTCTGTCTCTATTTTGTTATCCATAAAGATCACAGACACAGAGGCGTCTGAAGTGTTTGAGACTCGTGAGTGATCGGTTTTAACATTATTCTTTTTTATGTAATCTATGTGTTACGTTTGCAATCTATATTATAGATAATTACCGAACATGTTGGTAAGTTTGATAAATTTCCATAAATTAATCACTTTTACCGGTGATTATGCGCAATACCCAAGTGTTTCGTCGTTGGTAAACATGATAAACCGTAATACTGTATATGACATACTGTACATGATAATTTATACGTGTATTGCATCATTATATCGGGGTCCGACTATATTCATCACACATACTAGACTCATTTGGATTTTTTTTCCCCCGTATTTATCTAATTCCCCAATAACGCTAGGGTATTATGCACAATCACAGATATAGGCGATAAATTTCAAGTTTTTATCAAATTTACCAACGACACTTGTGGATATTATGTATAATCTCCGGTAAAAGGGTAAAAGTTGTAATTTTTTAGTATATTTACCAGTGACGCTTGGATAATATGATAATATGCATATTCGCTGGTAAAAGTGATAAATTTATCAAACTTAGCAAGACGATTGGTAAGTATGCATAATAACCGATTTATCACATTTACCGTAACATATACAGTACATGAGAAAAATATCTGAAAAAAAAGAAGATATTTTTCCACGGTTTTATGCAAAATTCTAAAATATCCACTGTCAAGTCCTTTGAAACTATCACTCAAAAATACTCACCTATCGAGAATTATTAAGAAACGAGGGGGAATAGAAGGATTTAATCAATTATTTTCCGGCTTGATCATAATATGGATGTGCTGCTACGATGTATCCTTCCTTATCCGTCTAGCGTGTACTTATCAGGTTAATTATCATGTTCGAGCTCTTGGTGCGTTTTTTTTTTAATAAATACGAAACCAGCCACCCGTTTAATGGAAATTGCACCTCATATTTGACGGCTGGAACATTAGTAAAGAAGCTGAAACCTCTCTTCTGCTTAAATTAAGGACTATTCATTTACAATGTCTTTCTGAGCTGCGTTAAGAGGGGTGGAGGAAGAAAAAAAAAAAACAGGGTAATTTGATCTTCACGCCTCCAGAGATGTTTCACAAAGATGATGGTGGCTTTCGGAATTGGCTTAAACTCAGCCTCACGTTTCGTAGAAGGGAAAGAATAAGACAAAAAAGTATCATTAAGGAATGGTACTGAATTGTGGTATCATCTCCACGCTTTGGCGTAGGGGAGAGATGCACGTGCTGACTTTCAGACTTTTTCCAATGGAGAGATTTTGAGGAAGCCGCGGTATAGCGATCGATATCATCTTTTCTTTTAACGGGGTTTTCGCTCTATTCAAAATTCTTAAATAGCTACAGTTAAGTCCTTCAATACTCACCTATAGAGAATTACAGTCCACGCCTCGTAATGTGATCGCATCGGGACTCGTTGTTTTGATAACAATAGCCGGAATATAACTATATCCGAAAAAATCCCGTTCTCAAGTACGTTGACCACACATCCCATTTGGTCGAGCAGCACGTATGGACAAAACAATTGGCATTCCTAGGAAAAATGAAACAAAACGCGCTCTTGGCAAAAGAATAGAAAGAGTGGGTTTTTTCGAAAGAAGGAATTTCGAAAAATTTTCAACGGCTCGGATTATCCAGAACCCCGAAATTTCGGGACTCGAATTATCGAGACTCTAGTGTACTCTGAAACGCTTTTCCCTATTTATCGATCTAGCGTGTGCTTATCAGGTTAACTATCATGTTAGAGTTCTTGGTGCGTTTTTTATTTGTTTTATGAATACGAAACCGGCCACCCGTTTAATGGGAATTACACCTCATATTTGATGGTTGAAACATTAGTAAAAAAGCTGAAACCTCTCTTTTGCTTAAATTAAGGACTATTAATTTACAATGTGTTTTTGAACTGCTTCAATAGGAGTGGAGAAAGAAAAGAAAAAGTAGAGGATAATTTGATCTTTACGCCTCCAGAGATGTATCACAAAGATGATGATGGCTTTCGAAATCGGCTTTAACTGAGCTTCATATTTCATAGAGGGGTGAAGGAAATAGACTGTATAAGACAAAAAAAAAAGTATCATTAAGGAAATGGGTACGGAGTTGTGGTATCATCTGCACGTTTTGGCGTAGGAGGAGAGATACACGTGGTAACTTGCAGACTTCTTCCAACGGGAAGATTTGAGGAAGCCGCGCTATAGCGATCGATATCATCTCGGGAACTCTCCGCTGTTTCCGAAAACTCTAAGCTGTATATATTATCGATGAAGAAGGGAGAGAAAGTGAATTCAGAAGAGAATACTGTAAGAAGAAAATTTTTCAAGGATTATATATGCACCCTTCCTTCCCCGCTTAATGGGTCTGTATCTGTATTTACACAATCTTACAGCGGAACAGTGCCCCTGCCGGTTTCCTGATCTTCCGGAGCTGAGGATAAGGGTTCGTTGAGTCTCTCTCTAGAATCCATAACTGGGGAATGTGATTTCGTTCTTAGCCCTGGTTTGACAGAGTGGAACTTAAGGTGAATTTCATTTTTGAATGTGAAAATCTCTGATACATGTGTGTCTACACAGTATGTAATTCATATATGCTCAGCCCATGGCTCGCGGACTAAATGTGGCCCTCGGAGTCATCTGATGTGGTCCGCGATGCCACACCTAATTTTTTTAAAATGAACTAAGCGGTATATTTTTCCAGATTACCAAAGTGATCCATGGTGCTGTTACAGATCATGTGATTGACCCGTGGCACATTTACATATCTTTTGGATGACCCGCGGCACAGTTCCATATCACTCAAGCGGCCCGCTGTAACATTCCCAAATCATTTAAGTGACCTGTGGTGTTGTTCCAGATCACTTAATTAAGTGGCCCGTAACACGTTTTCATATCAATGAAGTGGCTCGTACTCTCCTAAAGGTTGAACACCCTTGGTGTAGTTTACTGCATTGCAAAAAAATACTATTTGATTACATAAGTCTAGTTGTAGAGAAGCGATCGAGTGGCATGGTGGTAAGATGCTCGTCTACCATCGTGAAGGTTGTTGTCAGGGTCCCGGGTTCGAACCCAAGGGAGGATGTCAATAAGATATTTTCCCTAGCGAACTCGAGGCGACCACCGATAGACAGCGCCTTCGCTTCCAGCCAGTCTCACTAATGGCAGTAAATTACAATATAGCGATATGGCCAAAGTTGGTGTTTGGTGAAGTAGTTGTAGAGAAGAAGATCCAAATATGCACCCCCCCCCCCTTTCCATGTTTCATCGTGGCGTCTGACCATATGTACATCCTATTTAAGATTTTGCTACGCTATTACAACCTAAAACTTGTAAGGACGAAGATAGGAAGAAAACCCATGCTTAAGATATTTCGCGTATTTTATAAGAAATTTAATTACAAAGGTTGCGGAAATCGTAGTTTTTGAAATGCTTTGCCACGTGTAATATATTCATAGAAATAATCAAAATATATCAACCACAAACACAATCAGTCTCCAGACAGTATTCATTTTCATCTCCCCTGATAGCACTTACAACTAGTTACGGGCCCCCCAGGGCATCCTACTGTTTGAAGCTCCGTGGTGCAGTTAAGACGGTCTTGTATGAACGTTTGATGGGCGTAGATCAGTGGTTCTCAACCTTAGGAAGCCCGCGGCCCGATTGCAAGTGGAAGGCACGGTCGAACACATGACTAACGGCAAATGATTGGAGGAAATAGAAATGACCAACCATTTGCGGCCCGGCATGAATGATGTCGGGGCCCGGTGGTTGAGAAACACTCGTATGAATGAATAAAAAGTTATAGGAACCAAAGATAATTTTTGAAGTGAAACTTCTATAGCGATATAACAGTGAAAACGACAAAATTTTCGAGTGAATTTCTGTGAGGGAAAGGAAATTCACCAAAAAAAAAAAACTGAAAAGCTCTTTTTTCCTTAAAACCCAACTTTCTTTTCCCTCTAAGGCCGAACACATACTAGGGCGAAGAAATAAAGAGGGCGACGAAGAAGGAAAAATGCATTGGGGTGGAGGTAGAGGTGCCCGCACATAGTAAACGAATCGAGGTGAGCGAAAATGACAGGAAAGAGGGGTTCTGAAATGTAAGGGTGTGATGATGATGATGATGCCTCTGCAGAAGAGAGAGAGAGAGAGAATAAAAGGGGGAGAAACGAACGAACCAATTAGCACATAGCGAAATTCCTTACCTCGCGGTAAAAACAAACCAGATTGTTGAAGTCGCGTACCTCGTTGAGTGGCCACTTTCTATTCTTTGTCTCGCTGCTCGAGCATGCGAGGTGTAGAACAAAATATACATAGAGTACAATTTTTTTTCGACGCTCGCCTCTATCTCTTACGTTTTCGCTCCAGTACGCGTTCGGCCTAACTGATTGTGTGATGAAGGTCCGAGAAGCAGATGGGCTATGGTGGTGATGCCGATAGAGGTTCGGCGGTATAAGAAAATTAAGTTTGGTGGGTAGGGGGTTGGTTTGAACGGCTTATGTCAGACAGAGACAGTTTATTACCTTTCCTTACTCCCCGTGACGCCGCACCCCTCTGGCCACACGAGAGTATATTTCGCACGCGAACGCAAGTTTTGTGACGTCCCAGTGTCGGCTTCTAATTGGCTGCGCATAACGAAATTTACATTGAAAATATTTTTATTCAATTACATTGATGTCGGGTTATTTTATCATGTGTGCAAGCTGTTTTGAATGCATTTTCGAAGTTTATTTTATATAATTATATAATTTATATTATGTGTTGGCATATTTATAAAAATTACAAATTTTCGAAAATTCGTAAATCTAGTCACGTCAAACCTAGATGTTTCACTTCTATCGCACGCGGATGTTTTTTTGTATTTAAAATGCGATTTGAAATGTATATATACCTTTGGTGACAAGTGATTATAAAATGCCATGTAACAAGTGGAAAAAGCTCTCTCCCCTGCATTAATAACATGAAAAACAATCACGACAAATTATGCAAAAAAAAAAAAAACCAGGTTAATGTTTAAAGCTTTAATGCACATTAACCGAAACATCGCATTAACCGTTATTTTAGTGTATCTGATTTTTTTTATAAGTTGGCGCGACCTATCAAAATAATCAAGCATCCAGTAAATTATTGAAAAATTTATTTTTCCGATAACAGAAATGTGATAGAAAAATATAAAGGTATCATTGCAATTTATACGTGTAAAAGCGAAAAGTATACTCCGAAGTCAAGGATAGATGGCGGTGAAAACCGAAATTAATTTATTATGGCACGCATAAAATCGAAATTGAAACTATCACGGAAGAAAACAAAATAGTAAAAATATATATTAACCGATGTTTGACTGAATAAAATTCCTCTATAATTGATCGGAACTGCAATAAATTTTGTCAAAATAATAATAATTACATAAATAAATAAATTAATAATATTATTACATAAATTTCTTTAAAAAAAGGGCCCTGCTTCAGGATGTGAGGGCCATGACTACGGGTGGCAATTTCGGAGAGGCGGTGTACTTGAGGAATGAGTGGTCAAGAAAGTTAGTAGAATGGACCATAAATTGGGCAAGGATGCCGCGGGTGACAAAAGTTTCAGAACCACTGGACTAGATAAACGAGCGACCAAAAGAGTGACCTAGAGCGTGTGCAGGCATGTGACCGAACAGTGGTTTAGGCATGTAAATGACCAAAAGAGTGACCGAGAGAATGGAAGACCAGGTCAGTAAGTAACCAAAAGAGTGACCGAAAGGATGAGAGACCAGGTCAGTAAGTAACCAAAAGAGTGACCCGGAGCATGTGCAAGCATGTAACTAAACAGTGAGCAAGCATGTGACTAAATAGTGTGCAAGCATTTGTCTAAACAGTGTGCAAGCATTTGTCTAAACAGTGTCCATGCATGTGACTAAACAATGTGCATGCAAGTGACTAAACAGTGTGCAAGCATGGAAGGGACCAAAAGAGTTATCGGGAGAGCGAGAGACCAGGTCAGTGACTGACCAAAAGAGTGACCAAAGAGTACAAAAGCATGTGAGTCACCAAGAAAGTAACTTAGATGCAGAAGCGTATTTATGGGGAGTGGGGAGGGGAGACAAAGCTGAGCGGGTTATAATCCACAGTTGAAAACTTGAGGAATGAGTGGTAAAGAAAATGGGAATCAGAATGGGGAGAAAGGTGGTAAAACTTGTGTAACCCACAGGCAGGGCCGCAACTAGATGCTTGGTCAGTCGGGGTAAGCACGCATTTTTGCGCCCCTTATAATGTTGAAGGATTGGTTAAAGAGTGAAATTTATTTACCCTCTACAATCTAAATTTAAAACCACCTAATCCAGCGCCCGGGATACCAGACCCGCCTGCTCCTTCCCCCTCCCCCCACTCTAGGGTCGCAACTAGATATTTGTTCACCCGGGGCAAGTGCGTATTTTGGCGCACCCTTGTAATACTGAAGAAGAGAGAGGTTTGAGAATAAAATTTGCGCCACCTCTGGTCCAGCGCTCAGGGCACGAGACCCGCCTGAACCCCCCCCTAGTTGCGACCCTGCTCCTTCCCCCCCCCCCAGTCGCTGACTTACCCACACGCCTCCAAGTATACGCGGGAGCTCCTGGGTAATCCTTCGTCGCAATTCACATCAATCGTAGCAGGTTGATAGGAGAAAGGTGCATTACTATACTCAATGATGGCTCTGGAGAATAAAAAAAAACAATTTAGTTAGAAAGAGATAAAGGAGGCAATCGAAGCGTACGGAATATCGTGTGCGTGTGATTGGCGATGTTCGAATTGATATGACTGAACGTGTCACGTTTAATGTATTATAATAGTAACTTGGACCTCTTTACAAGTTATTGATCATCCTTGCGTGGCGTTATTTATGAGCCCTATGTCATCGTTAGACTATGAAAACACGAGAATCTGTCAGTGGTTACAAATCCAAATATTTGTTAGACGCTTGATCCGAGACAGATGTACTAACGACAGAGACAGGGAGAGAGAGAAAATGAACAGAACACTCTGTATATCTTTCTCTGAGAGAGGATAATGATTTAATTTAGAGAAATAAATCAGTTTTTTTGTTTTGTTTTTTGGACATTGAACTTGACAAAACGAACTTGAACTTCGAGGAAAAAAATGATCGCACAAAATGAGAGCGAGAGGAAACGCAGCTGAGATAACACGCAACGACAAAAACAATTTCGGACAGTTTTCACTTGATTAGGATCTCTTCTATCATCGTGTATGACATAAGAATGAATTTCAGTTAGCAATTCGTCGTGTCTCGTCGTCAAGAGCGAGAGAGAGAATTCTCCAGCCCCTTATTATTATATAAGAGACGACTCGACTATTCATCGCTGCTTTTCCTGAGTGTGTGTGTGTGTGTGTGTATTTTTGCTCTCTGATCCATAATCCAATTACGTCCGGAAAACGCACTTGGTAGGAGGTCCGCACATTACAGCATTGTCCACTATGACCCCCCCTCGAGGGATACTGAATTTACTGGCAGCTTTTGTACATATTTCAATGTTTCTGAAGGCCACACGTTGTTACTATGACGTGTGGAATTTCTCTTCTCCTCTATGGCAACGCGATGGCGATGTATTGTTGTTATATGTCAAAGTCCATTGGCACGAGAAAAGAGGCCATTGAATATGCTTCTTCGGAAGTTTAGCATATGAATAAGATGCCATATAGGGGGGGGGGGAAAGTCCGTTTCACCTCGAAGTACTCGCGAACCGTTGGCTATGGAAACATACTTTCAATTAGAAAAAGTACGTGTCTTATCTTAGATGTGTAATTTATTTTAGTAAGGTATGTTCCGATGTACAATTTTTTTTTTCATACGGCTTTCCTGTTCTCCAACTTCCAGCTAAGAAGTAGTTTCCCTGACTCGCCTGAGCCAACATGAAAAAAATTCTGTTTCCAAGTGCAATATTAGTCCAGATACAATCAACGCCGCTTATTCTAATCACTGATAATGCTATCATTCGGGTATTTTTATGACTTTTGCAAGGAACGCAACGGAAAAAATCTCATAACATGGGGAAAACACTCGTTTGTAGTTATCGGAAGTTCAGATTACGTTAACAAATTTTTTCCCGTCGAAAGTTGTTTTTTTTGCGCATTCTGGACCTAAGGATTAACGAAACTTAATTTTTTCCTCTCGTTTGCCGGACTAGTGTATAGCCGGAATATACATCTGAATGATTCTTACCTGCTTTACACGAATATCACCACGAAAAAGTTTTATTGGCTCCTTTTTATATGTTATTCTATTGACAGTTAGAAAGTTCCTTACGATCGTTATCTGTGGACAACAATGAAAGTGTGCACCCGATATGAAAATAGATGATTCCACATGAAAATAGATGGTTTTGACCTGCTGAGAACGAATAGTACCATGGAAAAAATTCTATTGGCTTTTTTTTGGAGGTATTACCATGCTAAGTGTTAAAAAGATGCGCTATACGATCGGTGTCTGCGGAGAGAAATCAAATTGCCGACATGAAAGGACAACAATGAAAGTCCGACATGAAAATTCTCCATTCCGAATGGCTTTGACCTGCTAAACACGAATATCAACATGAAAAAGTTCTGTCGGCATTTTTATCGGAGATACAGTATTAACATGTTAAGAATGAATGAACTATAGTGCTGTAATATATTTGTGTTTATATGTATTTTTGCAGCGTTTTTATGTATTTTTGTAGCGTTTTTATGTATTTTTGTAGCGTTTTTATGTATTTTTGTAGCGTTTTTATGTATTTTTGTAGCGTTTTTATGTATTTTTGTAGCGTTTTTATATATTTTAATGTTATGTGTGTGTATATATTTGCGAGGTTTCTATATATTAATGTTTTTTTTGCATGTTTATTATTTTCTCTATTTTACTTCAATGTATTTGTATTGTCCTACTAAACCATACATACACCTCGTCTACATTCCTCCACGCTATTTCTAACGAATTGGTACTTGGTACATGTTGGAATGTGTGTTTGTGTGTGTTTGAACCTGACGTGAAGTTTGTTTCTGTGTAATGCTTGTTGTTTGCACTAGTTCTGTGTCTGCCATCAATTCTTCTAACTATGAGTGAAGTGCAATGATTGAATAATTGTATTGTTGTGCCGACTGACCACTCAACCACCATAGTGCCTGTATTGTGCTACTATATATTTATCAAATGGGTAATTTCAAAAAAAATTCATAGCCATTCCCGCTTCTTTATTATTCAGAAGGCAGAAAAGTTTTTAGAATTTGTAGTCTAGTGTTATTGGCAATATTTTTTGGCGAGAACTGACAATTTCCTGCGTTTATGTTCCAGATTTCCTACATTCTTCTCGATACAATACGATCACTTTTATCGTAATGAAATAACCTCCTCCTAATCATATCATGGCCCGCCGATCTGTCTTATTGAAGAGATATAAGCAGGTGGTTGAAAGGCCCGGGTCATGCTCGAAAATGTGCGGGTATGTGTTGTGAACGTAACGTGAAGTTTCGTTTGTGTGTAACGCTTTTTATAGTGCTGCTATCTACCATCAATTCTTCTAAATATGAGTAAAGTGTAATGATTGAATAAGTGTACCGTTGTAGGCCTGTTGCTCCGTGGCGAGGCTCTTTAACTCGCATTCTTGCATGAAAGTCGTGAACCAACGAAAATCAACTTCACACATCCGACCACCAGAGTACATCCGCCGGTCTAGCATCAAAGGTGGAGTCGAATGATCTAATGTATATATGTATATATGAATTGACATCATCATCATCTTGCTCCCCCCCCCCCCAGCAATAACGACCATGCCCCTGCCCCCAGACTTCCAAGTCTATCTCCCCCTATGCACCAGAGTGACGAAGGTGGGATTCGAATCCGGGTACTCGCGAGATGCGAGTTTGTCTCTATAATAAATCGACCACCACAGCGGCTAATAAAAAATAACGACGAATTTTGAATTCTTGCCTCTTCCTATATTAATTTTACCGAAAAATTATTGTGCAAAAAATAAAAATGTTGTCTCTGCCTCAGGCAAAAGTTCAAACGGCCAAGAATTCTGAACTTCTGCCTCTGGAGAAGCAACACATTGTTTTAATTTAACACAAAAATTAGAAACTTTGCCTGGTTTTAATTTATACAAAAATTGCCACGTTTTCAAGGCAAATAAAGGACCCAGACATGCACCACGAACTTACTCCCAGCGGACTCAAAAAAGTTTTCTAATACCGTTGTTCTTTCATTCGATTCTTCAAGTTTCATGATCTCTTCTATCTTAAAGAAATTTGACTTCCATACAATATTCCAGCCAACAAATACCGGTATATACTCACCTTTCCCATCTGAGAGATCCTATCTCACCTTCCAAAGAATCTGGTATCTACTTCATCCCATGCAAGAATTGCGAAAATGGATATATTGGCCAAACTAGGAGACATCTAAGTATTCGAGTTCTCGAACACCGAAAGCATGTTGAGAAGGGACGGACTGATAGTTCGGCTATCGCCCAACACTGTTTGCAACGTTCGCATAATTTTCATTTTGATAAAGCGTTTGTTTTTATAAAAGCAACACACAATTCCGAACTGAATTTTCTCGAGGGATACTTCATCAGAACATGCCAGGATTTCCTTGTTAATGATGGAAGAAACACGCCACCTATTTCGTCAGCTCGGACAGGCTTCATTAACCTCAGTCGTGAAAAAAACTTTCAACACTTTGCAACAGATGGCTCCCCAATTTGCATCGAAAGACCACTCGGACGCAGCAAATACAAAGGCGAACTCTTCGGACGACCAGACGTAAACATCACCCCTCCACGACTCATTCGTGTGAATTCTGACCACGAGGTCCTGATGACGTCTCTCCATTGAAGAGCCAAAACGCGTCGACCATTCGACCAATTAAATTTTATTTGTATTTTAATTTCTTACACAATAATTTTTCTGCGAGACCGATGTAGAGAAAAGCATGTAAAAAAATGTTGGCATACCAGTCCTGCAACAGATACGAAAAACTGGCTGAATGAAGAGATAGCGGTGCTTCAGGGAAGGAAAATTCATCTCAGCCCTAGGAAGGGGGGGGGCAAAATTCCATCTGTCTCCATAGCTTAGTTGGTAGAGCACTCGTCCGGCAAACGAGTGCTCGAGACCAGGGTTCGAGTGCCCGTGAGGGAAGAGATGAATTTTCCTTCCTTAAACACCGATACCTCTTCATTCAGCCAGTTTTCCGTATCTGTTGTATTGATGGGGGCGAGTGACGTGTCTTTCTACAAGTCCTGCCTAAGGATCCCTGTCCAGGATGTGTTGGCTCTTGCAACAATCAGCCTTGGCCGTCAATGGTCTTTCCCGATACGAATTTAATCATTGGACTATTTGGCACGTCCAACAGGCAACATTATGGGCCCCCCCCCTCCCATGCTTTTAATTGCATGCATATTGGCATAACTGTAATGTATAGGGATCCCTGTCGAGGATGTGTTGGCTCTTACAACAATCGACCTTGGTCGTCAATGGTCTATCCTGATACGAATTTAATTATTGAACTATTGGCTCGTCGGACAGGCAACATTATGAGGCCCCCCCCCCCCATTCTTCTAATTGCGTGACGCGTGACCGCCGATACAGGAAGCAGGAAACAAATCAGCAGAGTGTTAAAAGCAAAGGGTAAAAAAGGGATCATCCCGATGCAAAAACAGTATAAGCTCATTTACCATAAGAAATCATGAGCGTATAAGGCTTTCGAAACATGACGGAAAAAGAAATATTGAACTTAGTTATTGCTCTCAGTTATTACGGATATGCTCATATCCTTGGAGTATGACATCTAAAGTAACAAACAAAATGATTAACCATATGATGTACGTACGCATCATCCGGAACAAACGGCGCTTCTCCAGCTCATTCATTCAATTTATTGCGTTGATTAGCGTATAAGTATATTCCAATACTTAAAGAACAACTTACAGAGAGGTGTATTTATGGCTTTGCCGCCTATAGGCTACACAAACTTTGCCGCCCTTGTCCCTAATTTTCTTGACCACTCATTTTTCAAATTTGCTGCCCTGGGCTATGTTGGCCGGCTGAAGTTGGATTTTCTGTGGTTCCCAACTTCGAGGCGCGAATGAGCAGCCGTACGCGGGGAAGGGGGGGGGGGAGCATAGGGTTCTTATTTATTTTTTTGACTAAAATAACATTCAAGAAAAAATTAAAATTTCGGAAGCAAATACTTTTTTATATGTTATTATAATAAATTTCTATTAATTTCAATGCTATCTGAAGTCTAAGAACTCAAAATTTCTTTTTAAGAAATTTATTGCGCCCGTGGGCCAAATGTGGTCTGGGGGGGGGGGCTTATCTGATGTGGCCTGCCACTTCAAACCTAATTTTGTAAAAATGAACTAAGTGGTACCTTTTTACATTGCAGATCGCTTAAGTGACTCGTGACACAGTTCCAGAGCATTTAAGCTGCCCGTGGCACATTTTCAGACCACTCAAATAGTCCTGTGGCACATTCACAGATCACTTGAGTGACAAGCGACACAGTTCCAGAACACTTAAGCGGTACGTGTCACATTTAGAGATACCTTGAGTCACATGTGGCACAGTTTTAAAGCACTTAAGCACCCCCCCCCCCCCAGTGCAGTTTTAAATCACTCAAGTTACCCGCAGCAAATTCACAGATTACTTACTTAGATTACTTAAGCGACATGATTATGGATCACTTGAGTGACGCGTGGCACAGTCCCAGAGCACTTAAGCTGCCAACGACACATCTCCAGAGCACTTGAAAGATCCGCGGAATATTTAGGGGTTCACTAAAGTGGCTCAGTAGGGGGGGACTTACAATAGGGAGAATGTTAGTTCAGGTGCCCACAAACTAGAAAAAGATTTTCACGTTTTTGGCACACCGAGTACGATACGATTAAGAATACTTCATATTTTAATAAAGGGTGGTTCATGACTTATGCATAATTCAGACCCCCCCCCCCCACCCTTGTCACCAAAAGTCAGCTAACACGAAACCCCCATTGATGCTGACGTAATACTAGAATGACCGGACCCCCCCCCCCCCCCAATGGTGTTAGATCGGAGTTTTGTTCGATTTGAATGAAATTATGACATGAATGTCGCTCTCCACTTGTTAATACAAGATATAACGAAGACTGGATTTTGTGAAGATATTTATTATTTGAGATGTTAATTTTTTAAGGAAGGAAAAAACTCATCTCTGCCTCTACCGGGAGTCGATCGAGGGACCCGTGTTCGACTCCCGGTAGAGGCAGAGATGAGTTTTTTCCTTCCTTAAAAAATTAACATCTCAAATAATAAATATCTTCACAAAATCCAGTCTTCGTTATATCTTGTATGAATGAAATTAAATGGAGAAGTAATTTGCGGACACTGGACAAAAGTAACCTGGAGAAAAAACAAATAGGGGAAATAATCAACAGTGTCCGCAAACCTTGCTGGCGGCAAAAGACAGATATAAAAAACATATATATATATATGAAATGAGTGAAATGTCTTGCGGGCCGGTAAGGAATTTCCACGGACCGGCGGTTGAAGAACACTGAACTAATAAGTATATAATGTAGGCTACTCTTCTCTTTTAAACGGAGCCACTCTCTTAAATTAGTCCCGATTTGGAGGTAATTGTTATCAGTAATTATTCATTGATGATGGGATAATGACACGTATCCCCGGATCAAAAATTAGTTATATTCCTTTGAAAAAAGGGGGAAATGTTTCTTTTAATACCAATCTGTAGATTGTCCTGTATTGTACCACACCCAAAGGATACTCAAGTCGTGTGTCTTGATTTAGCTTCTCTCTACCTGGAGAGTCACGCTCTGGAGAATTGCTGGAATGAAATTTGAAGCTATTACTGTATCATATCGATCATCTATGTTTATTATTTGCAGGAGCAAATACCTTAGACCAGGGGCCTTCGATGTATGGCACGCAGTCTTAATTTGGCTTCTCGGAGCTATCAGTTATCGCTCGCTGACTATTTTTAGGACACAGCTGAAGTAATGAAATCATTCTCTTTGGTCACCTTGCTTGATTTCATTACTTCTGGCGGGAAAAGTCGGCATACATGATTACGCAATTTACAGAAATGCTTGAAACCCTCCCTCCGCTTCCTAATGAAAAAAATAATAATATTTTCAGAAATAGTGACACAAATAATTTCAGAATAGGTGACTTATTAATTTCTTATGAATATATATATTATTCATTTTTCCCCACTCAGCATTAATTTATTTTTTAATTTTACAATGGGCCGTTGCACCCCCCCCCCTCTATTTGGGAACCGCTGGATTAAGGTATGGTCTGGAGCAGTGTTTCTTATCTTTTTTTTGCCCATGGCCCCCTTTGAAGCACATTTTTTTTCTCGTGGCTCCCCTGTCTTACCCAGAGTCTTCGACCCTCATCTAGAAGCAAGATCCTTTATACGTATTGAATTGATTTTTACAGTGATATTTATATTCTGAATGAAAATTTTGCAAATAAGATTGGCCTCCAGATCACTAGCCTAGAATTTATTGAGCTCTCTGCAAATCCGAGTTCTATTCAGGACTGTCTCAACATCATTGGCCCCTTAGGCAAAGTAATGCTACGGTAGTCCCATACTTAGCCAGAAATAAAGAGCCTACATATTTCCTATCTATTTTCAAAATTTATTGTACTATACAAAATATCATAAGGTGGGGTCACTTATGGACCCCACCTTATGACCCCCGGGTATGACCCCTCACAAAAGTGGGACTGACAGAGCTGCATGAACAGACTGACAGCCTGATATATGGTTTTCATCATTTTTTGTTTTTCCCACTATAATTTAATATAGAGGAGGGGTCTGTGAAGAATCTAGCTGGGGGCCTGTGAAAAACCCCCATCCTAGGGAACCTGCTGCAAAATGTTGGCGGTGAGGCCCGGGTAGGTCCATGCCCTAAGACGGTTTTGTGGGTGGTTTTGTTAGGTTCTGTAAGTGTATAGTCACTAATATAAAATCATTATTTCTTCACACCTTAATTTTTCTTCTCAGCTCTATGCAGCCCTCCAAACCATTTGTCATGGCTCCTTTCTAAATTTTCTTCCGTGGCCCTCTTGAAGTATCCCAGTACCACTAGGAGGCCATGTGGCCCCCGGTTGAGAACCACTGGTCTGGAGCATGAGTGCATCTCCTTTTCAGTCCGCAGGCCAGATATGTGGTATTTCTTCTGCTCGCGGACCAGAAACTGCTATATGTAGGGTGATCATATTACCCGTACTTTACGGGACATTTCCATAATTTTGAACTATCGGCCTTTTATAAAATAATAATAATAAATGTGCAGGTTTTTTCATATTTTCAACGAAGCTTTAAGTTACATACATATTTTTTTTGTTCACTTGCATTTTAATCTATTTCGACTGGTAGTAGCACCTATAATTTCCGGCCATAGGGTGATTTTTCAGTAATTTCAGCAATGGTTTGCAGCATTACTTACACTTGAAAGAAAAAATTGTGTGTTTTCCATTGGCAGATTTACTTACGTTTGCCAGTTTTATTTTTGGCGATAATTAGGGATGTCTTATATGGATTCCGATTTCCCGTAATTTTATGATAGGGCAGAATGGAACTCCTTGCTGGGCCGCGGGACAGAGGTTGTTCACCCCACAGGTTCTGGAGTAAGTCATTATACAGGGTGTAATATATATATACTGTATATATATATAGCTGCGCTGTGATGGTCGTGTGGTCATAGTGTCAATTATAACACATAATTCACTTCACTTCTGAAATATAGATGGCAGCACTGAAAAATCAAACAAAACGCTACATACGCATTCAGACTGTTAGGTACACACACACACAGTCACATTTCCGGCACAACTCACTAGGTAGTAAATCGCCCATAGATGGTGATAGACCTAAGTTGTGATCGGTTTGAAAGAAATAAAGAAAGGGTGTAATATATATATATATATTCGTAAACAGTTTAAAAATTCATAAAAATTAAAGACATACATTTCTATGTGATTCTGTTTTGTTTTTTCTACCTCCTCTGAAAGTTTCTGCGTTGAGTATCCTGAATCACCCTGAATGAATGAACACCAGGGGCTCTGCCACCGGACTTATCTCGTTGCCGAGATCTCTTCCAGCCCAGCTTCGTGGCAGAGTCTGGAACAAAGTGAATGCACCTAAATCTGAGTGTGTAGCTAGTGTTGTGCTTGATATTTCAGTGCTGCCATCTATACTTCAAATTGTGAGTGAAGTGTAATGATTGAATATTTGTTATGTTGTAGGTCTGTTGCTCTCTGTGGCGAAACTTTTTAACGGGGAGATCGGCTCGCATTCGCGCCTTGAAGTTGGAAACCACAGAAAACCAACTTCAGCCGACCACCACTGTGGCGCCGGTGGGGGTTTGAACCCGGATCCTCGCGATGCGAGTCCGTCACTATGACCACTCGACCACCACAGCGGCTCCTCAATCACGCTGTCTAAAAAAAGAAAAAAACAACAATACGCTTAAGAGTTTTTTCGTATAAGAAAGTGGTCTGGCGAAAAACCAAAAGAACGGCCAGAAAACGCCGGATTACTGGACGGGACGGTTAAACGCATGGCCGGATTATCGAGAGTCTACTGTTATAATATGTGTAGAACAATTACTATGAAAAAACTGAATCTTCATAAAAACAACAAATAAGAATTATTATTGAGTTATCCTCCCCCCCTTTTGTTTTTGCCCCGTGTTACACTACGTTGCTGTCACACAAATTATAGAACACTGTAAAGTTAGTTGTATGTAAGGTATTACATACGAAAAGAGCATGTTACTAGACCGTTTCAACAATCGTTCCCATGGTCGCCTCGTTGAACAAGTATGTGTTAATGCAAACACACAGGCTACTATCATCATGACATTTAACTCCTTTTGTGTGTTTAGGTGTTTGTACTAAAGGCGTGACGAGTTGGTCGTAATAGCAGAGGATTTCCTGGTTTCATCCATTTTGTTGCCCAAAAGAAAGGAAGCCATTTTTTTTCCTTTCATTCTTACATTGTACCCATTATTATATCGGCAATATCGTATGGACAATATATTGGTTGGTGCTCGATCACGATGAAACAAAAACGGACGGTCGCAGAACTGTTGTCACATGGTAAAGCAAACATACTCAACCATGGGCCCAATGCAGCACTCGGAGTCATCTAATGCGGCCCATGACATCAAACCTACTTTTGTGAAAATGAACTAAGCGGCACATTTTTCCAGATCATTTAAGTTACTCGCAGCATATTTATAGGTCCCTTGAGTGACCCGTGGCGCATTCCCAGATTACTTAGGTGACTCGCGGAATGTTTACAGATCAGTCCACGGCACAGTTACAGATCATTCAAGCAGCCCAAGACACATTTCCAAATCACTTCCAGATAATTTGAGAGACCTGCGATGAGTTCCACAACTAGATGCTTGGTCAGCCGGGTCATGTAAGCATTTTTGGTGACCCCCCCCCCCTTTTAATGTTGAAGGTGAGCTTAAAGAGTAAAATTTGCCCCCCATCTCCTGTTCCCTCGTCCGAGGCACTAGACTTGCCTTCAATGGCGCTTTTCCAGACCATTCACACCAGTGAAATGGCCTGCACTTTCCAAAAGGTTGAGCAACCTTGTGGTAGATCATAGTTGTCCATAATGTCACAATACGATGCCTTGTCAAATTGCCATGACGTAGGAACTAAATCATCGAGTCCATACCAGGAGAAACAGCCTCATAGTCACTAATAAGATCCATTGAATTTTAGGGATGTCATGAAGATCATGATCCCACACTGTAACCACAATAACCACAGTCACACACACTGCAACCACAGCAGGGTCAAAACCAGATGCCTGGTCAGCCGGGTCAAGCACGCATTTTGACACCCAATGTGATGTTGAAGGAGAGATTAAAGGGCGGGATTTGCACCCCGTCCCCGGTCCAGCGCCCGGGGTACAAGACCCACGTGATCCCTACTAGTTGCAGTCCTGTACCACAGTAAGGATTCCAAAACGTACTCATAATTATTATGGCTTATGGCAATTGAAGAACACCACCCGCGCATAAGGACTCATTATTTGCTTCCGGAGGCGGGTTTTTATTTAACACCGGTGATAAATGATATTAAAGGTGTTCAGACAATCAGAGATGTTACGTGAGGGTATTTACATCAGTTAACAGGTACAAAGAAACAAAAAGCGGACTCGCGAAGTATCAAGTTTGCGTGCACAGATGTTTCTTTTGTACCAATTTTGATAATAACGATTGTAACAATTATTGTTGGCTCTAGAGTCGATTCCGTTCATTTATTTTTTGTTCTTGAATGGGCCACGATGATGGACATTCACTTCTCGCCTGTCGCCAAAAAAAAACAAAAAACAAATGCAGTCACCAGAGGGGATAATATCGCCAAATAGACGCCGTCGATTGGCGCTGCATGGCGATCCCGGACGTTGACCCTGACAATGATGCAAGGAAAAATTCGAAGTCGCGCGGGTTGGCTTCGGGATGTCGAGGAGGAGGAGTGTCTTTCCTTTCTTATTGTATATGTTTTGTTGTTCTTTTTTTCCATTGCGAAGTCGCCGGTCGATGTGTGTTTGTGTGCTGGAGCGTCTAGTAGCTCGATAGTCACTCATGCAGCTAACGACTCGGTAGTTACTGGTGGCTGAGAGAGATACAAGTCAGACAGGGAAGACAACCTCTCGCCCGACTTCTTCTGGAGCGTTTGTTTCCTTGCAAGGACCCTCTCTTCACGGTGTTCGTGTTTACAGGAGGAGTTTCTCGGTAGGGGCAAAAGTCAACCTATTTTTCTGTGATAAGGCGTGGACTGTCACAAGTCCCGGATGAGTTCCAGATCGAATTCCGTCGACTGACAACATCGTTTAAGGTGAGTTAAGAATTTGAAATTACTGTATTAAGAAATTATCAATGTTCCAGAGCAGGGGTCTTCAACCCACGGCCTGCAGTCTAGGGGAGGGTGTTATGATTCTACCTTCGGTCCGCGGGCAACATTGGGGCCTCGAAGATTTTTTGCAGTGGCCCGACGACGAAAAGGCTTATATAGTCACGGTATTTATAGAAATGCTGAAAAAAAAATGTATTAAAGAATTAGTGAAAAAAGTGATTTCAAAATTAATTTAGAAAACATTTCAGAACTAAAGAGAAATAAGTCCATAATTAAAAGAAATGATTTTTGGTAATTATTGAAAGATATATTTTCATAATTATTGGGAGAAATATTTTCAGAATAATCGTAAGTAATATTTCCGGAATTACTGAAAGAAGTGTTTTCAGAATCAATAAGGATTTTCATATTTAATGAAAAAATAATTTCTCAGAATTCATGGAAATTCACATTTAATGAAAAAATAATTTCTCAGAATTCATGGAAATTCACATTTAATGAAAAAATAATTTCTCAGAATTCATGGAAATTCACATTTAATGAAAAAATAATTTCTCAGAATTCATGGAAATTCACATTTAATGAGAAAGTAATTTCTCAGAATGCATGGAAATTCACATTTAATGAGAAAGTAATTTCTCAGAATTCATGGAAATTCACATTTAATGAGAAAGTAATTTCTCAGAATTCATGGAAATTCACATTTAATGAGAAAGTAATTTCTCAGAATTCATGGAAATTCACATTTAATGAAAAAGTAATTTCTCAGAATTCATGGAAATTCACATTTAATGAAAAAGTAATTTCTCAGAATTCATGGAAATTCACATTTAATGAGAAAGTAATTTCTCATAATTCTGGAAATTCACATTTAATGAGAAAGTAATTTCTCATAATTCTGGAAATTCACATTTAATGAGAAAGTAATTTCTCAGAATTCATGGAAATTCACATTTAATGAGAAAGTAATTTCTCAGAATTCATGGAAATTCACATTTAATGAGAAAGTAATTTCTCAGAATTCATGGAAATTCACATTTAATGAGAAAGTAATTTCTCAGAATTCATGGAAATTCACATTTAATGAGAAAGTAATTTCTCAGAATTCATGGAAATTCACATTTAATGAGAAAGTAATTTCTCATAATTCTGGAAATTCACATTTAATGAGAAAGTAATTTCTCATAATTCTGGAAATTCACATTTAATGAGAAAGTAATTTCTCAGAATTCATGGAAATTCACATTTAATGAGAAAGTAATTTCTCAGAATTCATGGAAATTCACATTTAATGAGAAAGTAATTTCTCAGAATTCATGGAAATTCACATTTAATGAGAAAGTAATTTCTCAGAATTCATGGAAATTCACATTTAATGAGAAAGTAATTTCTCAGAATTCATGGAAATTCACATTTAATGAGAAAGTAATTTCTCAGAATTCATGGAAATTCACATTTAATGAGAAAGTAATTTCTCAGAATTCATGGAAATTCACATTCAGTGAACAAATGATTGCAGAATTTCTGGGAAAATAATTTTAAAATTACTGAGAGTATAATTTCAGAATTAAGGGGAAAAAAAGCTCAGAATAAATAAAATTCCCAAATAATTATAGAGCACTCTGTTTGACTTAGAGCCCTGGGCACCACCTGCTAAGACCACTGTGTAAATATAGATACCGCAGTATGACTTGTTGGCTTTCGAGCTTAATAGGAATATTTTTTTTCGGCCTGCAATGTCTGTAAGGTTGAAGACCTCTATTACAAGAACTTCAATGCATCGGACTGTTAAATTTCCCCAGTAATAATTTTCCCGTTTGTGACATCTATGGTAATGGAATTGAAATTTCAAACATCTCGTGGCATTTCTGTTCAATGTTGAGGCACTCCGGTGGCACTCTATGCCTTGACACTACAGTCCAATATACTGCGGGGATCTCTTGATAACGGACGCCCTTGGGAACTATTAGCGGAAGTGTCGGGTTAATAGGTAGTAAAATAGGTGGAAGCCCGTCGATATAGTGCAATAAAGAGTCCGTTATGGGAGGTTCTACTGTGGCCGTCTTAAAAGTACTAAAACCCCGCCTGACAAACTGATGCTTTGAAGGTCTTATATAGCCGCAATTTCCTGCCAAGAAATTTACAAATTTATTTTTGACGACCATACTATCAAATCAAGGGCTGCCTTCATCAGTCGCGGTCTCGGTGCGAAAATAGTCGCAGGGTCAGGGGCATCTTCATTTTGGGCTCCAAATATGTTTCGGTGACCCTTCAGTTCCATTAAAAAAATTTTTTTGTGGTGTTGGAGAATCGTCTTCCGAAAATTCATACAGTAAATTACATTACAGAATATAAAGAAATGCTGGAAAAAAAAAATTTCACACAAAAAATATGAACGCACTTGTGAAAATATGAACAAATTATAAATTAACATGAAAATTTAGAACGGAAGAAAATTTTAAATTAATGAAATAGAACAGGGGTGGGCCCCAACTTCTTTCTGTTCGCGGGCCAACATAATGGTCAGCTATAGCGTCGCGGGCCGCATTAGTGGTGAAACTTCGGTGTATAAGCCGCTCCATTATTAATTAAATATATATATATATCACAAATTTAATTTTTTCACGGTACTTTTACTTTGTCGCTTACAAAATCACTTCACGGGCCGCATGCTGCCCTTTGGTCAGCTGTTGGCCACCCCTGAAATTGAGGATTCCAAAACTAATGAAAACCAGAGAACCTAATATGAAAGAAATAGTTCCAGCACTTACGTGAATTCAGAATTAACATAATTTTGAATATTCTTACAAAACAACTTTGTTTTTAAATAATTATCATTTGATATATTACTGTTTGAAAATTATCTTACTCCGTTTAAAAAACTAGGTTATCTTAATTATTTTTAGATCTAATTATTATCTCAAAACTTATTATCTTATTTATTAAATTTATGAAATTAAATATTTCAAGCACTCTGGAAGAGAAATTTTTTTAACAATTACTACTTTTTTTTAATAATCAATAACCTCAAATCATTATGAAAATTATGAAAGGAATTATTTCAGAATCATTGAAAGAAATAATTTCGTAACTGCTTTTAGAGATAATTTCAGAATTGAAGAAATAGCCATTTTCTGGATAGTATGCCGGGACGAGGTCGGTGTCAAAAGTCATCTGGTTTTCACCGGGACTCGAACGCAGTCCTCTTGCAAACCTGGCAAGCGTGTTACTATATACACCACTGGAGACACGACCCTGCCTTCCTTATTTCACTCATTATGACGTGAGGCGATGAAGTAGAGGCATTAGCGTGTGTAGCCTCCCTTAACTTTTCTTCCCGACTTGACCTGGGCGTAATTAATACCCAGACAATACCTATTTCTTCTATGTATTGGGATGAGGAAATTAAATGGCCTCAATTTCCGAATTGTTGAAAGAAAAATCTTCTAGAATCATTGAAACGAATAAGTACAATCACAGTACTAATGAAATAATAATAATTTCACTCTGGCATTACTTTTAAAAATAATTTCGGACTTGATAAGAGACACAGTTCGTGAAAGTTTTTTTAGAGTTACGTGATTAGAAGAATAAAAATGTATTTAAAAATCAGAATTTTGAGATGTGTGTGTGAGAGAAATAACTTCAGAATTATTGAAAATTCATATCTAATTAAAGAAATAATTTCAGTAATTTTTTCTTCACTTCACAATAATTTTTGACAGCCCAAATTTAACGCGGAACCCGTTGGCCCTCGTCCGTTAAGACACCACTGAATGAATGAACGCCAGGGGCTCTGCCACCGGACTTATCCCGTTGCCGAGATCTCTTCCAGCCCAGCTTCGTGGCAGAGTCTGGAACAAAGTGAGTGTACCTAACAGTCTGAGTGTGTAGTTAGTGCTGCGTCTGATATTGCTAAGACACCACTGTGCATATTGTCTTCGTGAATAAAAATATCATCTTACAATTCCAAATACCGCTTTATGACTTGGCGGCCGTCGGACTTCATGGGAAATTTCAATTTGGCCTATATGCCTGAAAAAGTGAAGACCCCCCAAAGAGATTGGGCCCCTCCGCTTCTAATTTTATTTTTCCCTTTCACATTGACAGCCTTTGTAAGAAATTCTGGAGATACTGTATCCCTTTCAGACCCTGGTGCCTCAAATGTGTGGATTGCTTTTTGTCACTGTAGAATTGTTTCTTTTGGCCTCAGGAATTTAAGCCCTGACTTGAAGGATTGGGTAAGTTTTGAGTTAGAAAATATGGTGAATATGAAATTTGGGGGCTTTCATCAGAGGGCAGCACTTTGTTGAACCTTCAGTGGGGTTTTAAGATTGCTTCCGGGAGAAAGTACCCCCAAGAAATTGATTTATTACACAAAATTTAGTGATAAAATTCTAGAAAAAATTGTTTGTGAGGAGGAATATATCCTCCACAATCTTATCTGAAAAAATTTGAACGAAGTGAATCATATTTATTTATAGAATATTATTGGCTTCGCTTGTCCTATACGAGAGAATGCGGTTGAATGTGACATAGATATCGTTTGATATTGTGCAAATAGTGATCGCGGGAGGGTCGACAATAGAGCTAGGAGAGTTTGTTCCAAATGCAAATTACAAGGCCACAACAGGCAAAAAGCCCAACGAGGTGGCTGAGAAAAAAATGCCCATAACAAATATGAATATCGCATATTTCTAAAATGCAGCACCCCTTCCCAACAAAAATCTCAGTATCCAATAGTATAAGGCAACGTTCGCAAATACGCATCTAGATGCACAATTCAAGCATCAAAATTCAGTTTTACTCCAAATATCATTGAGGAGTGAAAATAACCCTTCAAATTCAAATAATTTTTTTAGTAGAATTATTTCTCACTGATAAAAAAAAAATACCTGTCTTCTTATATTAAAAATACCCCTCAAAATTTTGGACAGGAGTGAAATTACCCTTCAAGATTATATTTTCGGATAATTTTCGGAAGAAAGAAGCTGTATTCAAAGCAGTCAATAGAAGCAAAAAATAGGTTGTATTATCGGGGAGATGGTCGATTTCTTAACAAAAAAAGGAAGGAAAAAAATTTGCCGACTTAATTTTTAATGCATTTTTTGAGTATCAAAAATGCTAAAAAAAAAAAACATTTTGAAAATTCCAAAAAATGAATGAATGCTCGGATTTGAAAGGGGTGTGTGTTTAATTATTCATTTCCCAATAACGACCTTCTCTTTTACCTGTAAAAATACCATTAAAATATTTTTCCTTTTCTGTAGAAACTGTCGGAAATCATAAATTAATGATTGATAAGTAATAAATGGCCCATCTCAAACGAAAGGCGTCACCGTGAAGAAAATTTGATTTTGCTGTCGATGCCACCACCTCGTGGGTGAGTGAGAAGTTGTCATTCTGTGCGAAACAGAGAGAACACTGACCTCGATTGATCGGATCTTTTTGCACCGAGTGCGAACTTATTGATTGGAATCTTTTTCCTCTCTGCTTATACATAATGTAAGGTAAAGTAACCTTGAAATTCTCTTGCGCTATTAAGGCTTCCGTGTGGCCTTCGTTCACGGCGAAAAATAAAACAAGGAAAAAAAAAATTTTTTTTATTCTTATCGAACGGTATCGATCGATCACACCGGTGCTAAGAATACATTAATTTAAAATGTATTATATAATGAGAGAGATGATCATTATATTGCGTGTGTAACGTTGTATTGCGTTTTATATGGAAAACCCCTTCGAAAAGCTGAAGTTTATTCACCCATGAAATAATTATTTCCCCCTTTTTTTTTAATTATGCAAATAAATTTAAAAAATATTTTTTTTTTGTATAAATTTATTTTTCAATTTTTTTTATTATATAAAATTTTTCTTTTTTTTCTATGTAAATAAATTTAAAGAATGCTTTTGTGCGAATAAATTTATTTATTTTTATTTCGTTATTATATAATTAAAAATTGAATTTGTTTTCTAATTTATTAATAATGAAATTGTGGAATTTTAAATACATTTTTTTCCTTATAAAACCTTTTTTTTTGGTATAATTTTTTTAAAATGAACTAATTTAATTAAAACCAGTTATTAATTTATTTCTTCTGAGGTCAATTTAGTTTATCTAGTTATTTAGAGTTGAAAATTTTGAAAATCAAAAAATTAAAATCATTGTTAATGATTTTCGAAATTTAGCCAATTGTAACTGTTAACTAGTGTATTGTTTGAAAGACATTGTTAACTATTATATTGTTTGAAAGACATTGTTAACTATTATATTGTTTGAAAGACATTGTTAACTATTATATTGTTTTAAAGACATTGTTAACTAGTATATTGTTTGAAAGACTGTTATACAAATACAAAAGCTGAAGCCGCTACAGACAAATTGTCCAACAAGGTGGCTGAAAAAAAAAGAAGAAAAAATCAATAAAGAGAAATAATTATGGAAAAAGCCCAAAAATACTAGAATGGTTGTCATAAGCCTAAATACAGTTACCCAATACTAATAAGTCAGAAAAAAGTAACTAAACAACTAAAATACTCTCCCATAAAAATAATGGTTGTCATTCATTTAAATATGGATAGCTTCTCGATTACTTCCACCTAGCTTATACGGAAAGAGCGCAAAGCATCCCAAGATGATCTCTCTGGGCGGTCAGCGGTCATGTCTATCTGGCTGTCTGTTTGAAAGACATTCTTAACTAGTATATTGTTCGCAAGACATTGTTGACTGGAGTATTGCTGACTTTGATAGCACTGATAACTAGGGTATTGTTCAAAATTTGATTGTCCATTATGAGTAATGGGTTAAAGTTTATTCAATTAGAAAAAAAAATATTGTTCAAAAGTTGCTATCAATTAGCACATTGTTTAAAAACCATTGTTCCCAATTAACATATTGTTTTAAATTTATGGCCTCAATTAATAATAATATTGAGCAATAATTAATAATACAATTAATAATTAATAATACAATTAATAATTAATAATACAATTAATAATTAATAATACAATTAATAATTACACATACAATTAAAAATTATATTAATAATAATTTTGAACACAAAATAATATAATTAATTAATAATTATATTGTTTACTAGGATATTGTTGGAAATTGCCTCAATATGACATTATTTGGGGAGAGGGATCTCAATCAAAGTATAATTTAAAAATCACTGTTTCAAATACAGTATTGTTTGACAGTAATTGTTTCAATTGCAGTGTTGTTTGACAGTGATTGTTTCAATTAGCGTATTGTTAAAAAATTCGTTGTTAAATCGAAATACTGTTCAAAAATTCGTTGTTAAATCGAAATACTGTTCAAAAATTCGTTGTTAAATCGAAATACTGTTAAAAAGTTCGTTGTTAAATCGAAATATTGTTCAAAAATTCGTTGTTAAACCGAAATATTGTTCAAAAATTCTTTGTTAAATCGAAATATTGTTCAATGAGGGGTGTTATTCAGAAGGCGTTTTCAGATAATAATCAAAAATTACTGTTGAGTTTTTTTGAAAAAGTCATTGTCGGACATTGCTTAAGATAATAAGCATATCAACCGGACTCATTGGTTTAAAAAGCAGTAATTTTCAAAATTTCCAGAAATATTTTCGAATGATTAATTATCGTAATCAAAAGCAGTATCGGAATACACCCAGCATCAAATATTCAGAACTTTCTGTCTCATTTAAACGCTCTCTTGCATCCAATTTCTTGGTAGAATTTCACGACAAAGAAAACGAAATATTTCACTTCTTCTTAATCTATTTTAGAGTCAAAATCGTTCCTGAACTTCTCCCGCAATTATTAACTTCATCGATGCTCTTTTCATGGAAATCTTTAATCTTCTTACATTCGATGTTCAACACTAATAATCTCATGAAAAGAAGCGACGGCCATTACGATGAGTAAATTAGAGCATCTTCTTCTTTTTTTAAAAAAAATAACAGTTTCCCATGAGAAAGTTCGATAGGGATTTCGTAAGAGTTAGATACACGCGAATGAATATGTGAAAATCCTTTTCCATACGCCACTGCCCTTCGGCAATCGCTTCATCCAGGCTGTCCCAAAGTGTTTGACAGTGGATATCTTTGCAACAATTTCAGTTGACGTGAGGGAGGGGCTGACAGGGCTACAGCCCCGAGGTCCCGCTAAGATTCTCATCAATTTTTGTCTGCGGGACTCTTCATTGGCATGAAAACTTGTCGTAGACCACTTTACGTATCTGGAAATGTGTCACGGGCCACTTTTAGTGAACTAGAAATGTGTCGCCAGCTACTTCATTGGTTTCAAAACATGTGGTCCACTTAATTGGTTTCAAAACGTGCCGCGGGCCACTTAAGTGATATGGAACTGTACCACGGACGTCTAGAGTGCTCTGAAACTGTATCGCGGGTCACTCAATGATCTGTAAATATTTCACTGGTCACTTGAGTGGTTTGTAAATGGGCTGTGGATCACTTAAATGATCTGGAACTGTACCCACGGTCCGCTTAAGTGCTCTGGAACTGTGTCGCAGGTCACTTAATTGATGTGGAACTGCACTGTAGGTCACTTAAAAAGACGTAAATGTGCCACGGGAAACTTGGTTGATCTGTAAATGTGCCGCGGATCGCTCATGAGATCTGGAAATTTTGATGTGGGCTTGAGTGATGTGGAACTGCACCATAATCCGCTTAAGCGCTCTAGAATTGCTTCACGGGGGACTCAATGATCGGTAAATATTCCACGGGTCACTTAATTGATGTGGAACTACACTGCAACTCACTTAAGTGATCTGTGAATGTGCCACGAGTTATTTAAGTGATTTGTAAATGTGCCGCTTTGTTCATTTTTACCAAATTGTGTTTGAGATGGCAAGTCACTTCGAGGCTAGCAGATAGCTTCATGGGCTGTGCATATATGATTTAGAGTTTGCATTTGATGCCAATGATTGAGGGTGAGGTTCAAAAAATTGAGAAATTAAAAATTCTAAAAATTCTGTAATTATTGAAATAGTTGACAAAAAATGTAATTGCTATTTATTGTGATTAAAATATAAAATGGTTGAGTTCGTTTTACTATTTGAGTGAAATCCCCAAAAATGGTTACTTTTGAGCCAATGAAAACTCGCCTACACAGTGATAAGTTGCCAAAACACAGTGATTTTATATATTTAATATCTCGATTAATATTGCATTAAAAACATGAACTTTTTGCAAATGACTTTTCAGAATGGGATCCACATTTAAATAGTCGGAAGTTTTAGCACACGGGAGACTGTATGTGAAAATTTAATTTCTTCATTTTTTTTTTGTATACGACCCCTCGAACAAATTTGAGATTTTAAATAACTTCATTTGAAAATTTTTGTAGTAAAAAGAGGGTTTCCTAAACTCAACGGTTGCGGAGATATCTGCTGTGCAAACAATTTGGTAAATGAGCCACGTTCTTGATTTTATATGTCAAAAAAACAAACTTTTTAATGCAATAACAGATTGCTGTTAAGGTGCGCCTTCGATATTACACGATATAGACGTATAATAACTACTCGATCTTTTAGAAAACTTGGAAAAAAACCCCCCACAATAAGCCTGTTGGTTGCATTCCCTCGAATGTAACCGATGCGCTTATTGGTTGAATTTGTGATGTTTTATAAATGAACTTTCGTAAATTTTTTTTAGTGTAATCCCGGCCTTAGTAAAGAAATGAATTTGAAAAGCAGGTAGATCAAGATGCGCTTAGGCATAGATAGATCCCATAGCTTGGTTGCAAAACCAGATAGATCCCAAAAGGAATAAAAAAAATTATCTCAAAAAGCTAATATTTATACAAAGCTGAAATTTGTTCAAGACCTGTGCCTATCCGAGGCCCGGATTGCACTATACTTTAAAGCATAGTTTCCCAACCTTTTTTCTCCCATCGCCCCCAACGCAATCTAACCCCCATAGAATCCTATGTTATACCCTTAGCTTCTACCACCCCCCTGAAACATTCCATCGCCCCCCAGGGGCCGTTAACGCCCACGTTGGGAATCACTGCTTTAAAGTTTTGTAACAGCTCTTTTTGTGATAAAACTTGAAAAATGCAACCAATAAGCGTTATCGGTTACATTCACTCGAATGTATAACCGACGAGCTTTTTGGTTGTTTTTTCAAGTTCCGTAAAAGATCTTTTATCAAACTTTTTCATATCGTAATCCCGACCTTATACCAATTTGTAAAATAATAATACTAATAATAAAATTCTTCCATAAATAATGCAATTACGTAGTTATTTTTTGTTTCGGCTTAAAAAATTGTCAAAAGTGATCTATCTGGTTTTGAAATTAGACGGCTCGTACGCGATTCATAGGGCTTTCGACCTCATCAGTAGAGATGCATTCATTGTACGTGTGTATTATGTTTTGTGCGTCTTTTGTTAACGTTCGTCCAATGAACCCTGCTAGATGCATCAAGTGACAAAATATTCGACGATTTTGGAGGAAATGCGACATCATAGTCATTAAAGTCCGTTTACTCATCTCTTTTTTCCTCCTCCTTTCCATTTCTGTTTCTACGCTTAGTTGAGCATGATTAGAGCTTATGTCATGTCAATGCTTATGATATTGAAACAGCTGAACATTCCTTTCATCGCCCCCCCCCCTAAATTAACGCCTGTTACTTTGATTATTGTTAAGATTATTGTCCGACTAGTCTTTCTTGTCACTTTTCTACAATATGTTACTGGAGTAAACATTTTTTGATAGAAATTGTCCCAAAATGGAGAGAACAATAATAAAAATTTCGGACTACCTATGTCTTTTTCTACGAAAAGTCATTTTTATGTCAAATTTTGAACAAAATTCCTGTGATATTCAAAACACGATTGTAAAAAATTCTATGGATGGATTTTTTTGTCATTCTCACAGTATATTTAGCTAATAATGGTGCAGGTTATGAACTTAAATTTGAAGGATTATATGGTATGCTCATAAGTTACACCCAAATCTGTTGATGTACGTGTGAATTTTCTGAAATTTCATTGAACCTATCGTGTATACAGCACTTTAATTAGACAAATATATGTATATATGACATACCTTAGATTTTATTATAAAACCTTGACAATGTGAGGCAATATATCATATTAAAATTTTGTAATGATACAATGAATAGATTTTTAGAAACGATGTTTCAAACTCAAGTAAACTGTCAAAAACAGCATTCTTTGCAAAACGTGCTTAAAGTTTTCATTCACGGGTTATTCGTAAGTAAAAACGCAAGACTAAAGTGAAACAAACGCAACTAAGTAAAATGCAATACTAATGGCAAGCTGACAGCTTCACCCTCTAGGTCCTGTATATGTTTGAATATACGGCTATATTGGTTCAGTAATTTTTTATCTGGAAAGAGTTGATATTCCTTGCTTGCGTCATTTTTTAAGAGCTGCTAAAACTTTACGTGTTCGCACGTGAAAAATCGCACCAAATTGAGTATATTGGAAACAGAAATGAAGACAACAACTATTCAACTTTGCTGAGAATGATTTTATGGGTTTTTAGACTACATTAAAATCAAGGCAAACTGTATACTTCACCCTTAAGTAACTATTTTAGTTAATTAAAAATACACTAATTAATTAGATTGGCGTTGATGTATTGTTTCAGTTGAAAACATGCTAGAGCAGCGCCTGTAAAAAAAAAAATTAATACACTTTTATGGGGTTGAACATTGATTAGAGCTTATAACTATTAAAACAAATTTTTTTTTTGCTAATTTTATTTGTCGTGGCCTACGTATCATGCCAATAGATATTCGGTTAATTTCTTTGAAATGGAAATAACCAGTGGCATAAAGTTATTTCAAGATCGGGAGTTATACATTCATTGGTCAACCATAAAAGCACGGCAGTGTATTTGCATAAAATTTTTCCGCATGGTGAATACTATACACGCATTGACCGTAACTGTCTCGTTTTTCTTCCATGTCTTTACTGAAGCATCACCACCGGAAAAAAAAACAACAACAGTTTTTATTACTTTTAAAAAATCACTGACATATTTAACGCTCATTCATGTACGAATATGGATGCTCATAGGAACTGGAAATACGAATTCCCACCCTTAATAGAGGTATAAAAGTTATAGCTCGTAGGATATTCATGTGAATTAGACTATCATTGAGATTATGTAAATCAGTTCTCCATCGTTGTATTATGAAGAACCAATGCCTTGAATTCGTAAAAATACATTTTTTTTTCACACCCGGAAACAGGACAATAAGAGTATCTCGTACTATATGCATATAAGTTATGTTTCATCTTACGGATATCACAATACGCGCCATTCATTGTGGTCCACCAACCTTGTCACACTTTCTTCCAAGCGAACAGCTTCGAAAAACACTCCCTTCCCGTCCTCAATGTCAACACATTGAAAACGTCCGCTTGACGCAGTCGGAACGTACACAACAGAAACCATGACCTTCGTCCTCGATTAGGGCGTGCGATGTTTTCCAACTCAAAATATTAATACAGTAAAAAAAGGGTAACAGATATTCGAGAAGCGTAATCTGTGTTGTCAAACGCATCCTTTTGGTCGAGGATAACGCTTGTCACATTGTTTGAATTTCGTATTCTCTATCTCTTTCTTCCAGCATTGGAATTTCCAACGAACGTCACCGGTGACGTATCACGTCAATTGTATCACATGTTATGCGTTTATTTACTTGTTCGAAAGTGCTGGTCACGTGGGGGAACGGAACCGCGATCAACACTGCGATATGGCCAAATGCACGTGATGTGAATTCCACACACTCACTTAATCAAAAGCCGACATTATTGTGGGAAATTATCACCAGCAATATTATCAATACAAGCAGAAAAGCTCACTGAATTTTTTCTTATGAGTCTTTTACATCCGTCACAACTATCGAAAACATTCCACTGTTACAATTGCGGCTTAAACCCAATCTTATTATAGGCTACTGTATAACAAATGGGAGCTACGTGACAAAGATTTCATGATTGACGAATGAAATTCGCGTATGCAGGTTATGTGCAGGAAAAATTACAATACATAATTAATTATATAACAAGGTTCAAGAAACATTTCGGGATAGGGAAAAAAAATGAATATGTATGCTTAGGTTCCAGAAAAATTTCCGGACGTAAAAAATTAACCTGAGAGAGAGATTTTAGGACAATTTTGGGTCAGATAGGATATTAGCCGTATGGGGATTTCCAGAAAAAAAAATTAACAGCATAAAGAGATTTCACAAACACTTAGGCACGGAAAAAAATTGACGTTTAGGGAGGTTTTTTATAAAGTTTTGGGCCAAAAAAGACCATATAGAAAGGTTTCAGAAAAATTTCAGGATGTAAAAATATTTACTGTGTAGGGTGGTTCCAGAATATGTTTCAGTCCAGAAAAGAGTGCCCTACAGGGAGGGAGGGACCAGAAACATTTCGTATCAGGAAGGACGTTGGCCGTATAGAAATGTTCCAAAAAAAAAAATAGTCGTATAGGGAATTTTTAGGAACATTTTCGGGTCAGAAAGAAAAGGTAACTGTATAGAAAGCTTTCAAAAAAGTTTTGGACAGAAAAAAAATTGGCCCATAGAAACCAGAAAAAATTCGGGTCGGGAGAAAAAGTGGGCATACAGGGATGTTTTAGAAAATTTTCGGGCCAGAAGAAGATTAGCCGTATGAGGAAGGTCCAGAAAAATTTCATGACGCAAAAACATTGGCCGCATAGGAAGGCTCCACAAAAATTTCGGCTGAGAAAAGAAAAAAAAAACACTACATATATATAGGGTGGTTCAAGAAATATTTCAGTCCTGAGAAAAAAAAATTTGCCATGTAAGGAGTAACCAGAAAAATTTAGGGTCAGAAACGGAACTAGCCGTTCAGAGATGTTCTAAAAAAATGTTGGTCGTATTGGGAGCTATCATAAAAATTTCTGGCCAGAAAAAAAAAGTGGCCGCATAGGAAGTTTTCAGAAAAGTGTCGGGCCAGGGAAAAAGTGGTAGTATAAGAATCAGAAAAATTTTGTGTCAGAAAGAAAATTGGTCGTATGAGAATGTAGAAAAAAGGAGAAAAAAAATTGGCCGCATAGGAATGTCCAAAAAAAAGAAAAAGAAAATTGATCGTATAGAACAGTGTTTCCCAAAGTGTGCAATATCGCCCCCGGTGGGCGATGGAATGATCCAAGGGGGCGATAGAACCTACTGATTTAACATTGGATCCTATGTGTTTACTTTAGTTGGGGGGCGATGAAAGGAAAAAATTTCTGATGAAGGGGGCGATGGAACAAAAAGTTTGGGAGACTATGGTATAGACCATAATTTCCCAACCTTTTTTGTTCCATCGCCCCCTTCTTCAGAAGTTTTTTCTCCCACCGTCCCCCCCTCCCCAACGCAATCTAACTCATAGGATCCTACGTTATACCCGTAGCTTCCACCACACCCCTGGAACTTTCCATCGCCCCCAAGAGGGCGTTAACGCCCACGTTGGGAATCACTGGTATAGACCATAGTTTCCCAACCTTTTTTTTCCCATCGCCCCCTTCTTCGCACGAGCAATCGAATCAGCTGATTTCATCGATCACCATTCTTTTTACAGTTCTTGGATGCCAGGCACGTCGGCCGGACAATCAGTAAGGGTCACAGGACCCACCACCACAATAACACGATGCAAATTAGGCCATTTATAATCAGCATCATCATCATCGCGTGATCGAACGTCTTCGAGGCTCTTCAAATAGAAAACAATTCAATAGAAAAGAAAATAATAATAATAATAAACGGGAATACAATGAATCCCTATTTTCTATTTTTTCACACCCATATTCTAAAGTGGGTTTCGATTTTCAAATATATTAGGTTATCAAAAAAAGAAATCAAGTGTGACCTTTCCGTGTTTGTTTCATTCGGTGCATAATGACTGTCGATTTCATCGCACCAATCGCTTCGAAACTGGACAATGGGTCATTGGCACAATAAGAATAGTCGCAAACACGGTGTCCGTCCCTGCGTCTATCACTGCACTGCCTTCTAACATTGGGAAGCAGTTGTTGTAGAAATAAGAAGGCCCGAAAACCTGGAACATGCAGAAACAGGGCCACAATTTCCGGTAAGAGAAAATTTTATATGATATTCATTCTAGATATTTTGGGTAAATTTTTAATCAGAGACTTGAAATTACAGTAAATATTATGAAAGGGGATATTTCCGAAAATTTGCGATTTAATTTGCGTCCCTAAAGTTCTGAGCGTTCTTCTTTGCCACAATTTTGAGCTATTATTCGTGTGTTTCCAAGTTCTGGCCTTGTAGTTGAATTTGTTGTAGTGGAATCCCCGAAAACTCATTGATATAGCTTTTGATAGCATCACCAGTGGCGTCTTAATATGGTTGGGCCAAAAGGGCTCCTAACACAAGGAGGGGGGGGGGGAGAATTATTGTAGGCTTTTACTAATCTGAAAATTATTTCTTTTATAAATTCTGAATTTTTATCATTTGAAATTTCTTGTAATTTCTCTCATTATTTCTGAATTTTCGTTATATAATTTCTGTAATTACATCTCTCATTCATTTTCAATTATTTCTTTCATTAGTTTTGAAATTATTTCTTTCATTAGTTTTGAAATTATTTCTTTCATTAGTTTTGAAATTATTTCTTTCATTAGTTTTGAAATTATTTCTTTCATTAGTTTTGAAATTATTTCTTTCATTAGTTTTGAAATTATTTCTTTCATTAGTTTTGAAATTATTTCTTTCATTAATTTTTAAAATTTTCACCAATTCTGAATTTTTATTCATTTTGAAATTTTGTCTCAATTCTTCATATTTCTTAATTTCGAATGGGTCAAATATTCTGAATTTTCATTAGTTTTAGAATTATTTCTTTCATTAGCTTTGGGAATTAGTTCTTTCATTAGTTTCAAATCTTAACCATTTCTGAATTTCCATTCATTTTGAATTTTCAACAGTTCTAAATTTTCATTAGTTTTGGAATTAATATTTGTTCATCAGAGTTTCAAATTTTCATCATTTCTGAATTTTCAGTTTTAAATTTTAATTAATTTAGTATTTTCATCAAAAAAACATTTTTTTTTGTCAATTTTATATAGATATCTTTTAACATTCCTATGTAAAAATTTTGTAATTTTTAACTATAATTGTGATGTCCAGTATTTTCTCATGTTTGGGATTTCCATTTCCTCAATGAAAGATGGTTACCAAGATAAAATGGCGCACAGCAGTTCCAAAAATAAACACGCCCACAACTTTGAGGATGACCTAATAATGCAATATTAAGGTCTGTTCTCACATTTAAAATTTATGACGTATATTTTAGATTCTCTAAACTTGATTGAAAAACAGGATCCTATTCTCGAAATTCTTCGGATACATTCGTGGGATTTTCTTCTTAAGCTGAGAAAAACGCTTAAAATGATGTTGCATAACTAACCCAAAAATGAGATTCTTAACTCCAAAAGAAAGAATTAGATCATTCCTTCTCCTTATATTTTGAATTTCGTATTCAATTATTCATTCGGGATCAGCTAAGCGTACAAGGAGATGATAAATGTATGGCAGTGTTTATTCGGAATGTATTTAAATCGTGTATTAAACACACATGAAAGGAAATGAATGAAATGGGAGTAAGAAAATTTTCGGTAGAAAAATTTAATCGTGAATCTGAACGCATAAGAGAAGAAAATGAAAATCATCATTTGAATAGTTTATTGTCATCTTTTTCTGTCGATAACCCATTAAAATATTAATTAGCGCATGCGCTCAACATGGTTCTTGAATGGGTTCTTCGAGATTGAACAATTGAAATTATTATAGTTATGGGTTTTCTCCGTGCCTAATACAAACGAAATGGATTCTTATTGTTGCAATATTTAGCACACGTATCATAGAGATCTGTGAACAAATTAATTAATTTCTGCAAAATTTCATTTCTGAGGAATATCTTTTCTTTTTTTCTTGTGTTTTAATGATTAAACACTTTGATCAGAATTTTAATTCATTAAGACGGGGAAAGTACTATGTGAGTACTATTTCCCAGATTTTTGCGTGAAATGATGAATGTTGATTGTTAGGCAAGGGATATGCACTGTGCATGTATTTAAGAAATTTAAGAATGGCTCTCTGCGGTTCTCTTTAATTTGATATATCTGTGAACACATTGGAGAAACTGGAGTAATAGGCTGTCTAGGATCCCACTTCACAGAGAATTCTTACTGCAGGTGCCATTTTAACAACAGGTTCTCCAAGCTCAACGAAAGATTAGGTGTCGGTTCCACCGAACTAATGCGAACTGGTTGAATCCTGCCACTGAATGTGCATTGGCTGAATGTAACAAGGGATGTTTACCGTTGAACATTCATGTATTGAATAAAGATATGCGGCAATTGATATTCATAAATTGAACACAGAAATACATATTCACCAAATGCACTGCAAATGGATTTTCCTCAATTGAATGCAACAACGGGTGTTCAACAATGATACTTATCAATTGGATACAACCGGTGATATTCAGCAATGGACATAAATTGAATTCAATAGCGGATGTTCAACAATGGGTAGTCATCGATTAAATACAACAGCGGAGGTTGGATGGATATTCATTGATTAAATACGACAGCGGATGTTCAACAATCAATATTTATCGATAAAGTACAACAGATTAAGTTCAAAAATGAATGTCTATCGATTGAATACAACAGCTGATGTTCGGTAATAAATATTCATCCGTATTAAAGACAGCAACGGATGATCATCAACAAATATTTATTAATTCAAGAGTACGGATTTTCAAATGTAAGAATATTCATCAGTGTCATAAAACAATAACTTACGCTCAACAATGGATACATACAGGTGCGTCGGAAGAGCTTCGAAACTGTGGGTGCTCGTTTTTAGTTTTATATCGGTCATTTTAATTTCTGAATCAATTCTGGGGGTGCTCGGATTCATGCCACAAATTATCGTGGGTGCTTGAGCACTTACAGCACCTCCGGCTCCGACGCCACTGAATACATACTAAAGGCAACAATGAATACATACTAAAGGCAACAATGAATACATACTAAAGGCAACAATGAATACATACTAAAGGCAACAATGAATACATACTAAAGGCAACAATGAATACATACTAAAGGCAACAATGAATACATACTAAAGGCAACAATGAATACATACTAAAGGCAACAATGAATACATACTAAAGGCAACAATCAATACATACTGAAGGCAACAATCAATACATACTAAAGGCAACAATCAATACATACTAAAGGCAACAATCAATACAATACATAGGTGGAAATAGACTTGAAATTCTGGGGGCTGTGCATGATGATGTAAAGACGCAAAGCGAGTCAAGCGTATGAGTGAAAATGAGGGAAAAAATGCTCTTAAATACATAACACGAAAATGGATAAGTTCTCGAGTGAAATGCAGGGATTTTTACGTTGCGAAACTTTTCTCTTGTTAATAACGATAAATGCGATGGATAAAAAAAAAAAAATAAGACTCTTGTATAATAATACTCGGATCAAAAGATATTTTTTATGTTTTTTATCTCGAGAATTTCCTGTTCAAGCCAAATATATTCGTACAACAATGAACGGTTAATTTCTTTCGTAAGACTTCGAAATGGCGTCTCGGAGATTTTTCTTGTCTCTCGCTCAGCAGTTATTTTTTTTTCTTCCTTCCTACTTATTGTCGCTTTTATTGTCGTACGAATGATTAATCTCCAGGTCTTTCATAAAGACGACATATAGCACACTCATAGCCGATGTAAATTCGCCACAATATGTAGTAAACGCCCTCATTTCCATTTACTTAAGTACCCTATTTATTATTTATGTACATATGCATTTGTTTATATATGCATTTCCTTCTGCGTCATGGTTTTCGTATATAAGAGAAGTAAGGGGTTTATATCCTATAATATAGCGTAGTCTTTTCAACTGCCGTAATCGCAATGTGGTCCAAAGAGATTGGAATCCGTGGGGAAATTCCAAGCGACACAAACGTGTGAAGCGTTGAACTGTGCACTGAAGTGCCACGCAATTAGGGTACACCAAACATCGAACTGCAGTCGAACAACGATTTAACGAATCGGTAGAAATCGACAATTTTATTCGTGAAGTCAGGGTAAAATTGATCAGGAGCAAGCATAAACACACACAAATTTAAATAACACAACGGCAAATTTTAAAAGATACTTTGAGGGGTTGCTGTTACAACTAATTACTGTCAACAATTGAAAAAAAAAGTACATAAACTTGAGAAAGGATGCACGAAAAAAATTTGCTTGATAGAAAAGTTTGATACGTCCAACATAATAATAATAACATGATCTTCACGTATTCCCAAGGGGTCAGTATGATCCGTCCAGGGAATTTGTTAGTGTTAGTAGACATCCATGCCCGAACCGGGATTCGAAACCAGACCTGCACAGTGAGGAGCTAGTTCCCTAACCACTCGACTGCCAGGCGGCGTTTTTATCAAATTCTGTCGAAATTGTCATTTTTCCGCTAATCGAAAAATGTTTCTTCTTCAGATGTCCTGCCATTCTTTTCTTTTCGAGACAAAACATTAACTTGAAGTAACTTTATTTTATTTTTTTCCTGAAATACAAACATGCGGACTGCACATGTGCACAATGTTTCACAACATTGGTGTTACCACCGATCGCTGAAACTTTCCCAAGTACATTCTGAATGGCTTTATTGTCTCCTTTACTAAAACGAAGAGAACAGATTCCTGTTTTTCCCTTTTTTTTTGTTTCTAAAGAAGAGCTAAAGGTTAATTTCTGAGAAGCCAAATCTTTTCGGATTGCGGTTTTGATTAACTAGAAATGAGAAAAAGCATTTTGGGTAGTTCAAAAACATATTCGTTGCAGCGAGGTTTTTTTTGTTCGTTAAATAGCGGTTTAACCTCTATTTTCGCCCGAATTTCAGAAAACAAAATTCGTTAAATTGAGGAATTAGTTGAATCGGTGTTCTTTAAATCGGGGTTCGACTGTACTAACTTTCCTCTTCAGATTTTTCTCATGGCGATATTTCACTTTCGATATGTGTGTGTGTGTGTGTGTGTGTGTGTGTGTGTGCCAACCATCAAATGCATTTAATTCCTTCTAGATATTCTAGATAGGATGGGAAGTAAGATCACAAGCTCTTCATTATTAAGGGCTGTATTGCTAAGAAGAGAGCAATTTAGCTCTAAGCTGGTGTATTACACTATAACAGTTTATGAAATTCCTTTTTATAAAACTTGAAAAATGCAACCAATGTGCTTATAGGTGTGTTTGCTCCAATGTAAGCGATAAGATTATTAAATGCATTTGTCTAGTTTTATAAAAGAATTTTTATAGTGCAATACTAGTTTTAGCGATATTGCTAGATAGCTCAGATCAGTGTTCTTCAACCGTTGTGTGGCCCCACGGACAGCAAAAACATTTCGTCTAATTCATAATTTTAGATTTCATTTAAATATTTTTTTTGTGTATTAATATTCCCAGCTATACTAGTTTTTATTTCGGTCTTAGGCCGGGATTATACTATAAAAGTTTTGTAAAAATGCTTTTACAAAACTTGAAAAATACAACCAATAAACTGATCGGTTGCATTTTCTCGAAAGTAATCGATCAGCTCATTGGTTGTATTTTTCAAGTTTTATACAAAAAAGCACTTTTACAAGTGTACTACTTTTACAGTGTAATCCCGGCCTTAGCCGTCAGAAGGTCTGTGAATTGTTTCTTCATTGATTTGTCGGTCTCCAAATTATTATAACTAGAGTAATCTTTTCCTATTCATTCATTTTTTACCAATCCGTGAATTATTTCTACTACAGTCAAATCCCGTTATAACGAACTCCAAGAGACCGGAGAAATCACTTCGTTATAACGAAATTTCGTTACAAACGAATTCCAGGTTTTTTGTATTGTTTCTATGTGAACTTATCTGGTGGATTAGAAAAGTGTTCGTTAAAACGAGATTTTCGCTATAACGGTATTCGTTAAAACGGGATTCAACTGCATTTGTTTTTTTCCTCCTATTTAATTATTTTTTGTGTGTGGCAGTCCTTAAATTATTACTATACCACTGCATTTATTCCCCCCCCCCCATTTATTTATTTTTTGCCTTTCCGCAACAATTTCTTCACCTGTCCGAAGCTCTAAAAAGGTCATTACGGTTATCTACAATTATTCAATCGTGACACCTCACTACTAGTTACATTTCAACAGGTACCAATTCGTTAGAGAAGTTCCGCAGAGGAATATGGACGAGGTGCATTCGTGGTTTAGTAGTTCTGGAAAGGTTGAAGAACCCTGGCTTAGATGCAGTGTCCAGGAGGGTCGCTGTGTGGTCGTGCGGGCATTGCGCTTGACTCTCATCTTGAGGACCCGTTGACATACAGTGGTGGTCCTGTGAAGTTGGTTTTCTGCGGTTTTCCAACGTCAAGGCGTGGATGAGAGCCGGTTTCTTATTTCGAAAATTCTCCCCGCAGAGAGCAGACAGACCTTCAATACAACACTTACATAACATGAAAATTCAAGTATTTACCACCTTTATTTCAAAATACGGATGAAAGATGGCAGCACTAGCAAGAAACCGAAACAAACGCAACTCTAAAAACATAAATACGTGTTAGGACCATGCCTATTCATACACTCACACAACACGTTCCGGCGTGTACCGATTCCTTAGAAATTCCTCAGAGGAATGTGAACGGGGTAAATTGTATATGTTCGGTTAAGTAGTAGTATCTAGGGGTTTGTGTGTGTGTGTGTGTGTGTGATGCATGCCTACTTTTTTGTTCGTGCAGCTGCTAGCTGATCGTCTACATCCATTTATGTCTATGATACATCCTAATGGGCACGGAGTGTGCCAACAGGAAAGAGGATTCTGTTGCTTGGTTCGAGAAGACCTCCGTGGATTTCTCTGCAATTGAAATTGGGCCGCCTAGAATCCTGGATTTGAATATCATATTGAGCACTTTTGGAGCACTATGGGGATAGGAGTAGACCCACAAGAGATTATTCAACAATTGTGATCCTACTTGAATTGTAGATGTTCGGCAAGCAATACCGTCATCATATCTCCTCAAGGTGCTCGGATCCATACCTCGTGGTGTGGCAGCCAAGGTTGGAGGTGGCCCTACTCGTGGCAAGGTAGGTACCCCCTAGATAAAGGCACTTTCTAATGTATCTAGAAATGGAAGTCGCCTTCATTCACGGATCCAGCCATGAATTTTTTCTAAAACTCATTTCTCTTGTTTCATTGTCTATGAACCAAAGTAAATATTCGGGTGAATCTTCAGAGAATATCAATAATCAGAATATGATCTTTTTCAAATATGAATCTTTTTCAAATGACTTTAAACATGTGATGTATTTATTTTTTCGTTGATCAAATCATAACTATCTGTTCACTGCTTTTTTTACTTAGCGGCCGTCGTCACGTGCCTATGGAGGCAGACGTAATGGAGACGATAACGTCGAACATACGTTTGCATCACGTGCACCACGTGAATCCCGAGCACCAGGGCACCGGTTTCCACGCCATGAACTGCATGCGGCAGAAGGGTCAGCTATGCGACGTCAGCTTGAGGGCCGGAGCAGAGACTATAACGGCTCACAAAGTTGTCCTCGCGGCCTGCAGCGCTTATTTCCACGCCATGTTCAACTGTAAGTGTATTCCGAAACGTTTGAAATACAGTCACTTAATTCCCGACAGCAGTGATAGATAGCTTTTTTTATGGTCTTTTTAGTGATCTTACCGCGAGATGTTTTATTACAAGAGCTTTTCTCTCAAAAACCATGTCAAGTACAGAGGGGATATTAAAATAAGCTCCCATCTCTTACAGGCCTGTGGAGAACACTCCAGCTATCAATTTTTTTGCGAAACTTGGAATTTTTGGCCTTCTGGCCATATGGAAAAGAGATTTCCGGTGAAAAACCAAACACGTACTCTAAATTTCAACCAAAAGACAAAAAAATCTGGCGCTTTAAGGCCTAAAAAACGTAAATGAAAACACCAAACATTTATTTTCGTGAAAACAATTTTCTCAATGTGTTAGCTTCCTGTGTAAAGGACAAGTTTATACGTATGCATGTATATATCAACGGAGCGAGATCAAGTGACATGAAGTATCATATCAAGCCTTTTCAGCGGCAATCCCGAGATATCTCATCAAACTTGATCTGCTTCATTTCGGTATACATCCCAAATATCTCGGGTTCTTAGTACGCTTTCATTTCCAATGTGGCGGTTATAATGCGGATCAGGAAAATTTAGAAACCACGTAAAGGGTTAAAAAATTTCAGTCACACGTCATGTTATACTATCTTTTATATATTTATTTATTTATTGGCAATTATTTATTATATGGGCAACTTATGAACATTGTTTCTGAAACCAAATTTTTTAGGAGAATCTGCAAAGCTGGAAATCACATTAGCAATCATATTAAGTTCTCCTCCTGATGCTAAGTTATCAGTTTCTTGGAACTTCATCATGAGCTATACCAGTGTTTCCCTTTCTTATGCCCCCCTATCTCCCTGCAGTAAAAGTCAATGCTTTGCGGAACCCTGTAGGAAAGACTAATGTCAAGCCACCACTCCCAATATAAAGTCCAAAATGTATTATTTTTTTTTATAATTTTCATATCGTAAAAAAATTAAGTAATGAATAATAATTTCACAGCAGCAAACGGTTTCACATTCATGCAATGGTAGTAAATGAAAATAATTCCGTGGGTCACTTAGAAAGTATTCATGGAACCCCAGGAGTCTGAGGACCTCAGGTTGAAGAACAAGCTGTTACTGCTACATAATGCTGTTACTGTTTTCTCATAATAACACTTCACCCGACGGAGCGTGCTCTTCTTCATACAGGGTGGTATAATTGCTCCTCGATGTAACAGGCTATGCGAACGCTAAACCTAGCTGCTGCTCAAAGTGGCATCCGAGGGTACTGTTGCACAACCGACAGCGGCGAATGAAGGAAGGGCGCGCCCCTGCTCGCAGAGACCCGATGTTGAGTTAATCTTGCCAGCAGCAGAATCATGGCAAAAAGTTCTTCTACTGAGTGTACTGGTGTGTCGTAGACTAATGATTTCAGGTCGGCCCCCGAAAAAGTTGTCCATTGGATTCATGTTCGGGAGCGTGCAAGCCATGCCACAGGTCAACACCACCTATAGCAGAAAGCCTCCGCGCGAAGCTCGTGGCATTACTGAAGAAGGTCATCTCACCTATAGCCATTGGATATACTACAAAAAATATCCAATGCTATAGGTGAGATGACCTTCAGCGACGCCACGAGCTTCGCGCGGAGGCCTTGTACTGTGGATGGTGTACAATGGTCGATAGAGCCTGGGCGGTGCACGGAATGAAATGAAATGAAATGAAATGAAATGTGGATGGTGTAGCACATGTCCACTACGGCCAATCTACCGCCCTGGATATGATGCTGCTTGCGTAGCGGTTCTCCAATTGCCAACGTCGTTACCGGCGAAATAATGGTCTCGACCCAAAGCTCCATCGCAAAGGTTATTTTGTCTTGTTGTGTAGGATCAGCCTTAGAAGTTTGTCGGTGGAGTTTCGGACCACTCTGTATGAATGTTTTTTTTGTGAAATCTGAATAGTTTGTTTTCAATCATGTCTCGTCACTTTATCAATCTTTTTTAAGCCACTGCTGAGAAAATCTTCATAAATTTAAACTAAACCTGGTGATGAAAATTTGAACTGCGTTTCTCTCCTCTTCAGAAATGGTTCGAATATCCTAAAAACCAAGTTCCAGAACAATCCCAGGTTGCTCCACAGATTCCTATAAGTTGAAAAAAAAACTCATTGTACAACCCCTCCGTATCACGGTATAAATTTCATAATCTTTTTTTTTTTTCTTATCCCAGGTGAGATGTCCGAAAAGGATAAGGCGGCCATCACAATGCACGACGTCGATCCAGTGGCACTTCAGTTGCTCGTCGACTTCGCTTATACAGGAGAGATTTTGATCTCTGAAGATAACGTGCAGGTGAGTTAGTTGATGATACCAATCAGAGTTAGGTGAGCTTCGTTAACGAGTCTAAACCTAGTAATGTTTGAGATTTCACTGATAAATTGAAGAAATATTTAGTGCTATATATACAGGATGGTCCATAAATTCGTAAATAGTTCAAAAATTGAAGGAATTCGTTTATTTGAATGCGGTTTTGGGGAAAAAGTTATCCTCGCAAAAAGAAGGATATTATTTTTTTTATAGTACGGGAAAGAATTAGTTTAAATTTTTGTCTATAGGGGGCACTTCACGAAAGTAAATCACTGGAAATATGCAAATCAGAGTCCTATAAAAATTCAGGGTACACGATTAACAGCTCATTTCTTAATTTTCCTGCTGCTGACGCCTATATAAGATTTTTTAATGTGATGTTGACATTGGTGGATAAAGCACTATTGGCGAAGTTATTTTACCTCAGCCTCCAATCATCGGCTGAAGCTTTCTAAAAGTTTCGCTCGCACAAAATATTGAAAAATGGTTCAGGTCCTATCACTCCTGGTTTGCTTTGGTGCAGCGCTCTCTATCGTCAAAAATTAGGACTATTTCTTTTCTAAACGAAAAAAAAAATCTTTCGTAAGAATAACTTTTTCGCAAACTGCATTCAAATATACCAATTCCTTCGATTTTTATGAATTTTTAAACAATTTACGAATTTAAGGGACACCCTGTACACATATATGCTGTTATTTGCATCATGTTCTCTGTGATCACTCCAAATCGCCATACTGCATAATAAGAACGCTGCTTGGGCTCAAAATTATCGCATTATATTATCAATATTGGTTTCTTGTTCTCACGGATTGAATCAATGCATCCAGGTGCTGCTTCCAGTGGCCAGTCTCCTCCAGATCCCGAGCGTCAGGGAAGCGTGTTGCAAATTCCTCCTGAGACAGCTTCATCCTTCGAACTGCCTTGGCATAAGGAGCTTCGCCGACGCACATTCCTGCGAGGAACTGCATCGGAAGTCGCACAAATACGCCCTACAGAATTTCCAAGAGGTTGCCATCACCGAGGAATTTTTATTACTGCCTTTCTGTGAGGTGAGTATCAATGCATTTTGATCTTTTTTTTCTTTCACTTGACCCCATTAGTATATACAGAGTGCTTCAGTTGAACGTGTACAATCTTCTCGAATGAAGACAAGTGGGATCATATAATGGCCACTTTATTATGACCATCTGACGGTTTTAAGGAAATGAGCTACGGTGCCACACTGTTCTTTAATTCCCGGCATGTAAACATACCGTATTCTCCCGCATTTAGCCGGCAACCGATAAACAGCCGGGGAGACCAGAATGCCGGGAATACCGAGTCACAGATTCTAGGAAATTCTTAAATATCGTTATATTAAAAATCCAATATCTGCAAAATTTCCTTTTTGTGACCTTTATTAAACCTCATTTCCCCGGCATGCAGGAACGAACCTTACCCCAACATCCAAAAAGCTGGTGTCTCCCGAGTTTCGCGCATGCCGGCTGAGGATGCGTTTATAGGGGAGTGAAGAGGTACGAGGTCCAAGAAAAAATTGCGACTGGGAAGAAAAAATGCATGGGGTGCAGGAAGAGATGTCCGCTCGTACTAAAAGAGGAGGAAGATAGAGAAAATGGCCGGAGGGGTTCTGAAATTGTAAGGGTACCTCCGCAGAAGAGGATAAGAGGGAAAAGGGAGAAATGGACCAATCAGCAGATAGCGAAAATCAGCAGTTGAGAACAAACATTTTTGTTCAACTCCCGCACCTCGTTGAGTGGCCTCTTTCTCTTTTTAGCCTCGTTTCTCGAATACGTGCGGGTAGAACAAACAATACAATAGTTTTCGTCGCTAGTCTCTGTTATGCACTCCCGCACCTCTTGGTCGCCTCACTATGTGCATGACCTAATGCGGGGGAAGGGGGAGTACGGTAATACTTGAACTCGCACTTTCTAGAGCGTACTTGGTGAAGTATGTTCCTTATGGGGGGAATTGACAAAAAATTGAAAAAGAAAGAACAATTGATCAACCCTTTGCCATAAAAAGCTGCAAATAATTTGTAACTTTCACAAAATATCATAGTACTTGCATTGTGCAATACTGGCATGCATTTTTCGTAAAAGTAGTGCGTATATTCACGAAGATACTGTATAAATGTTTTTTTATAAAAATTCAAATTTTCATCGCACGTATTTTTTGCTTAGAAAACGCAGATTTTTCGACCAATTTTTTACGAAACTTGACACCGTGCATGTGATATTCTGTACAGAAATTCAAAGTGTAACAACTTAGTATTCGATGAGATGTGAGTAAATTATTTTAACTGCGCATGCGCAGGAAATGTGAATTTTTTTTTTTTTTTTTTTTTTATAATTTGTGCCAGATACATAGTGCAACTTGAACTTGAAAAATGAAAATTTCAGTTGAATGTCATGAAAATTCAGAAAGATGTCCATGATGCAGTGAGCTGTAGTTTAAGTTACTCGTTGAACAGTAGCTGAATGATTTGATATTTTCCACAAATTGATATTTCGATTATTTTCTGTCATTTGATTATTTCCTTCAGTGTTTTTACGTGTGTTATGCTCAAGCCTTATTTCTCTTGTTTTACATCAGACACGCGTCTTACTTCATTCGCTTAATGCGGCTGGCTTATTCTCAAAATAATCAGATGACAGAAAGTAATCGAATTATTGATTTGTGGAAAATTCCTTATAATCCAATTACTTTCAGCAAGTAACCTAAATTAAAGTTCACGTTGCATCGCAACTAATGTAAATATTCGATACAAGTGGCATTCAAGAATAGGCAATGTGCAGATTCATAGGCGGAGATAGACTTGAAAGTAGGTGAGGGCATGATGATGATGATGTCAGTTCATATACATTAGATCAGTCGGGCCAATACCTTCTAAAGCAGAAGGTATTGCTCTAGAAGGTGTTGGTCGGGCCCACCTTTGACGCATGCCCCCATGCCCCCCCCCCCCGTATCTCCGTCCATGTGCAGATTTCAGTTTTAGCATTTTCCAGCGATTCTGCGTGAGGGTAGATTTCTTCTGATGATCCTCATACATAGACAGTGCTCGCTACTCCAAAGAAGTTGATGCTCACTATAGTAGATGGGAAAGAGTACAATATATGAGATCATATGATCGATACATCGAGAGAGAGAGAGAGAGAGACGGAACACGAGATCCTCCACGGTGCTCCCTTTTACTCTCTGAACAATGGACGGCCTTTTTCATTACAAGGCAGTGCTGAGAACAAATAATTGCTGCTCATTTTCCGTCACTGACGTCAATACAATTCGTATCAACAGCTGTGCCGCTCGCTGCCGAGAAATATATACGCCACTGTACTGTTGTTGCAGGAGGAGGAGAAAGAAAAGGAAAAGCTAGAGGACGTGGGAGAGATTATGAGACTTCGTACACAAAACTCTCTACATCCCGTCTTGCATCTGTATTTACTCGGACTGATTAAACAAGAAAAAAGATCAGACACAAAAGCAAGATAAATAAAGGAATGTAATGTACATACAGTATAGCTTTATTTAAAATGCTAAAAAGAAAAAAAAAATGTTGTGCGAATGCGCGTCTCTCAGAACAGCGGTGATACGTAGAAATGTTTCCTTAGTCCGGGGACTTTTTTCGAGTCACGAGCACCTGATGTGCACTAGCATCGGTAGAAGAGCACTCATATGTCGACTCTCTGATATAGCCTCATACCAAAATAAGCAATCACAGGAATTCAATTTTATATCGTGTACTCCCTGTGAGCAACGGGGTGAAGGACACTTTTTCAGAGTTCATGAAATTTTAAATCAGGGATGGACTTGGTCATTTTATGACTTCATCAGAAAAGAAATTCTGCAGCTTAATCAGGAAAAAAAATGCAATAATCTAATCGCAAGAAAAAAAAATTGCTTAGTCAGAAAAAAATTTTGCGGCTTGATAAGAAAAATATTTTGGGACTTACTTCAATGTGCATACGCATGTCTCCCCTTCCATGACCACACATCATGCAACCGGATCCCTTGGGAAATGAAGTGGGCTATCGGTCGGTTGGCCAGCATGGTCTCAAGGCTGGGATCTTTGGTCGGATCCCAGGTCACATTTTTCACGGGCCCTCTATAGTGTGAAAAAGAACAAAGAAAAAAATGACAAGACCCATCGTGGTTGGAGCCCTGTCAGCTCTACCTTTCTAGGGGGCCCATGATCCCTAAAATATGTGACTGGGTCTAGGAGCGCCCTGATATCTATTTAATTTTGCTCTATACATCTGCAAGAAAAAATCAATGGGTTCCATTAAAAGTCAGCCTGGGAGATCCGTCAAAAAGCATGACAACATGAAGCAATCGGAAAACGACCGAGTTACTCTTAATCCGAAGCTTATACAGTATCAGGAAGGTAATAGGGATTGTGGGGGAGGAGGTGCTGAGAGAGAGAATGAAGAGAAAAATAACATAAACTTTTGAAGTAGTTTATCATTGTGGTAGTTTCCACTTGGCGGTGATACCTGAAAGGCAGACTAAACATGATATAAGATTCATTGAGAGACTGGTTATTTATGGAGATGAAGATTACAAGGAAGAAAATTCATCACTGCCCCCACGGCGACTCGAATCCCGGTCTCTCGCTCGCCGGACGAGTGCTCTACCATCTAAGCTATGGATGCAGATGGTATGTTTCAACCTTGGAGCGTATATATATGTTGAAAGGCACCGTACATGGACGGCGTCAACAATCAACTAATGGCTCGTGAATGACATGGGCCAACCAGATGGCCACATGCTATTAGAAATGTTCTCTCCACTTGTCAATACAAGATTCATTGAGAGACTGGTTATTTGTGGAGATGAAGATTACAACAATTATTACAATTAAACATGATATTATCATTACCCAACTATTCCATAGTCGTCACACTTCGTATACAGAGGGTGATTACTTGATTCCCCTTTGCCGCATTTTGATGGCGAACCGTTGATTCTGGAGGCTTACTTCTAAATAGAAAAATCGTCCAAATAAAGTGTAGAACTCTGACACGCGCGTCATTCATATTACAAAGGGTTGTGTATAGTTACTGAAACATAAGAATTAATTTTTCAGGACCCCCTTGTGTAAAAAAAACCCCAATTAGAAAGTTGTCGTCCTGTCTCCTCCTGAGGCCAACAAAAAAATTCCCACGTTTCCAAGTGCAATATTCACTGAGGTATTTGATTTTAATAAAAAAAGGGGGGGGGAGAGGAAGTTTTAAAAAAACAGCATTAAATGAGGGAAAAGAGCTATGACCGTTAGTTTATGTTGTTGTTTTCCAACTTTCACCAGTTTTGGAATTCAAATATCTCAGAAAATATTGCACTTGGAATTAAGCTCACCATATTTCCTCGAGAGAAATACGGGAAATTGGAATTCAAAATACGGGACATCGCCAGTTATCGCCAAAGTGCACAAAGTTGTCAAATATTGCTAAAATTTGAAAAAAATCGCAATGGCGGGAAACTAAGCGTTACTGCAAATTGCAGTGGATTAAAATGAACTCCACGAAATAAAAACGTTCAACAAGACAAATGTGGGAGATTAACGTACTTATTTATAGTTGTAATTATCGTAATATAATTTATGAGTTGAGAAATAATTTCAATATTTGACTTCAATAAAGAATAAAAATCCAAGTAGGCGTCATGTAAAAAACGGGAAAAACCGGGATGCTTTTGCCAAAAAGTCGGGACAGCCAGAAAAAGAAAGAAAACCGGGACTGTCCCGGGATGTATGGTCACCCTACTTGGAATCAACTTTTTAGCAACAACTTTCTAATTGGGTTTTTGAGGACAGGGTGTCCGTATAAAAATAAAATTTTTATATTTTAATAACAATGTAATCCCTTGCAACACGAATGACGTATCTGAGTTCTATATAAATGCTTTTTCCAGCTGAAGATGTGCCTCTAGGTTCAACGGTAGGCCAGTAAAATGCGGAAAGGGTACGGTGACCACTGTCAGTGTAGGGTCACCGTATTTCTCGGGACAATCCCGGTTTTTTTTTTGGCCGACGGGACACTTTTTGCCCGATTCTTCCCGTTTTTTACACGAAGCCTACTTGAATTTTTATTCTTTATTGAAAAAAAGTCAAATATTGAAATTATTTTCCCACACATAAATTGTATTATGATAATTACAATTATAAATAAGAATATTAATCTACCATATTTGTGTTGGTGAACGTTTTATTTCATGGAATTCCTTTTAATCCACTGCAATTTGCAGTAATGCTTCAATTTCCCGTCATTGTGATTTTTCCGTAATTTCAGCAATATTTGGCAACTTCTGGCATGGCCCCCACATCCTGTAGCGGGGCCCCTAGGCTGGAATCTTTTGCGGTCCCCTCGGTCAGACTTTTTAACGGGCCCCTTCTGCAGTTAATTTATAGCGTGAAAAAGCAAAAAAATTATGATAACCGTCTCGGGCCCCAGGGATAGAGTCTGTCAACCCCCTCCCCCCCTATGTGGGGGCCATGACTTCTGGCGTTATTTTTTGCGATAATTGGATATGTCCCGTATTTGGAATTCCAATTTACTGTATTTCTCTCGAGGAAATATATTACTTCGATGTACAAGGTGCGCCAAAAGTTCGTTAAAACTTTCAAAATTAATTAAAAAGTACCAAATGGTGATGAATCAGATTGTCATTTTTTTTTAAATAAGGGATAAAATAATTTCAATTGTCACCAATAGATGGATGCAATATTAGAAAATGCAAATCAGGCTGCCAGCATCAAATGAATAATCGATATGCATTCATCGACCACCACTGTCTGACAGCCTGATTTCCATAAATCAGGGAAGAATAGCACATGTCAGCGCCATCTACAGACGACTTACGAACTTTGTTCTTATTAAAAAAAATTCTAATCTCTCTCTGATCCCATTCGTACACAAATTGTATTATTTATTTATTTTTTTTTTTAAATTTCCCCTTTTGATCACTGATCATTTTCTGCACACGAGGGCTGATTAGACCGGGACCTGCAATTTATTGCCGATTCCGAACGGCATTTATTTTGACTTTCCTCCCCCCCCCCCCTTCATCGAGACGGTGCGCTAACCCCTCTGTGTGGGACATCCTACTGTAGCAATCTTTTTCTGTGGTCATGTTGCCGCCGTTTCTGTTGCCCCTCCGTGTCGGGAAAGTTTCTAACAAAACGAATTGGTACCGAACTTACGACACCTCTAGACATTCTTTGTCGAGTATCTTAGACATGGGCTATATCACGCCCATTTTAAATTAATTTTCAATTTTTTAACGAAGTTCTGACGCACTCTGCGTATATTAAGGCCAATTTCCTAATTCTTAATTGGTCGGGCTTTGGATATTGTCTACGACGTGTATAACGAGAGGGATACATGTATGTCTTTTGTTTTATTCGATTCATTTCTCTATGAAGGTGCGTGACCTGATATCAAGTGATCAGCTGAACGTAGTCTCTGAAGAAATAGTCTATCAGGCAATAGTCACTTGGATAAGGCACGATTGTGGCAACAGAGAAAGGTATCTTGGGAAGGTGAGTAGCACGTAATAAGTTTTTATACTGTTAAATAGGTTTCGTTGAACAGTGGATATATACTAAGCCCTAAAAAAATAATGGACGCAAAAAAAAAGATGACAGTGTGACCCGTATTTTACGGGACATCCCCGACTATTTTATAAAAATAAAAACTGGCCATTTTCCACTTGAATTTATAATCTTTACTGAAATCCTGGATAATTTTACAAATTATTTGTATTTTGGTAATTATCACTATAAATATTCATCTCACATATTTTTCATATTCAACTTTATAATCAACAATTTCTATATATTATTCGTCAAACCGGTAAAGAAAAATAATCGATTCATGTTTATAGGGTTGGCAATGAAGCTTCTCGGTAGTCCCGTTTACATGTGCAATATTGGGATAGCATTGGGAGTTCTAGCACCCGCTGTGGACGACAATTGCCTCTTCTTTGTTGGGGATACTTTTGGGGAGTGTAACCTCTTTTCATATAATCCTTTGAGGCGACGAATTGAACCGGCCGACACACGTGACCTCTGACGAAATCTGAAAAAGTGGGGTTAAAAATGCCGGCCCATGTAAACTGGTTTTGGTGAAAATCCTTGAAGCGGGTTTTAAACTCGCTTTTTCCATTTCCCCATGCAAACGGGGGGGGGGGGGAGGCAGGGATGAGGTGAGGGAAAGAATAGAGGGTGCTGGAATTCATTTCCACCAATTATTCTCAACTGAGCTCTTGCACGGGAAGAGGTTCAGAGAGTGTCCAAAAGTAATAAAATTCTATGGAGCATTTCAGAGTTAAAAAGTTGTACATGGAAAATTATCGACATTAATTCAGTTGTAATATGTAGTCTTACCATTTTGAAATTATAATTTGAAGAAAAGTGAGAATTAAAGATTTTATGCGGTTTACTGTTAAAGAATGCAAATTGGTTGCATTTTCAAATCCCAATTTTACACCGAAAAAAAAAAGTTAACCCCCGCAACATTTGAAGAAAATTTTCCGAGACATCGATAGTTGAAAATAATGGTGGTGGATGGAATTAAATGTTAAAAGATTTGACAATCAATGAACGCATTCTGAGTAAGTTTTATGTATCATAATCAAATTAAATACAATTTCACGAATTTAATCTGTAATTTTGTTCAAAGCCCGTTGATTTGTCAAGGCAAAGTGAAAAGTTCAAGAATTTTTCACCAGGTGGTAGCATTTCAGTTGTTATTTTCGTGTAGCGCATGTCCGATTTAGTATACCTTAACACTTCTTCTATCGCTCTATCTTCATTCATTCTAAAGTTATGACCATTTGAAGATCTTGTTTACAGCGGCATATGCACAGCCTCTTACAATCATTTTGGGATGCCCGGGAGGAATCTTAGGAAAATAAAGAACATTAGAAAATGTACGTAAAATCTTGAATAACTCTTGAAATATGGCAGATAGAATCATGAAAATAGTGTAGTAGTATAGCAGTATGGGTACGCGGCAAATGATAAGAAAGGTTAGAACGACACCTGGTGGAAAATTTAGGAACTTCTGTGTTATTTTGAAAAATAAGCAAGATAGATAAAAATTTTCAACAACCAGGTCGTAGAAAGGCATTTAGTCTATGACAAATATACTTGATTATGAATAATGTGTATGAAGACATTGAAAAAATTAGTATACCAAAGTCGGGCGCGATCACTACTCGGTATTTTGCTGGTTATTCATGAGTTATTAAGCATTCGTAAGTTGTTATGAAGTGCAATATCATGATGCCTGCTCTCTGCGGAAAGAAGGTTTTTGAGGAAATCTCAATCCCCTACCAAAAAAAAAACAACTTAGAAAGGCAGCAAAGAAAATGATTACATACTACATGCAGCGATCCCATACCAGTCAAGTTTACGGAGTCTAATTTTTTTTTTTGCATTTTGACAAAAGCAGGCCCCACTATTCCCTAAAGACATTTTACCTTTTCTCATTTTCTGCCAAATCAACAGACAGACCTTCATGGCAAGGAATTTGAAGACGAAAAACAGTAGCCCCTGGGCTAAATGACATTATTTGAAAAGTATATCTATCACCTTTCTGGATCCGCGCCTGCCTGCATGTACCCAATTCGATAGAAATTATCCCAGAATTCCGTATCATCTTCAGTTCCGATGAGATCATTAGTCTTCTCGTTAATCAAAAGATTCTTTAGGAAATTAAATTTTGTCTAATATGGCGATAGGGATAATTTTTCAACGAGTGTTACGGCAATATTTGAGGTATTTGAAGATCGAACTGGAGATATTTAAATTTCTGAGGATAAAGTTTCGAAATGTCTGGCTTAGAGCGAATATCGAGTGCATACGAATGTGCGAAGTTTAAAGAAGTCGCTAAATTGTGCAGAAAAAAAAAAAGATCAAATTCTACTTATATATTAATCAAGTCGAGATTTCAGGAGCTTATTTTCAAAATGGAACTTTTCCACTTTTTTCCGAAATGCACTTTTTAACGGTTTATGAATCTTTGGGATGAGCTCCGTCAGATAAGTTAAAGCTGTCTGGAATCAACAAGTGACGTAGGAATTTCCAATTTCTCAGACTTGACCAGCTCAAATTTTAATCAAAGCTAACATTTCCACAATAATTTTCTTTCAAAACGGAACATTTCCAAAATTCGAATCTTGATAACTCCCTTAAATGTCGATCAAGAAACACAGTATTTAAATATTCTTCTACCATTCCTATATATATGCCACCTTTTTGGCTGTTTTCTATTTCTGTAAAGCAGCCTATTCCGAAGAAAAAAATGTTTTTACTTCGACTGTAAATTTAGCAAAAATGGAAATGTTCCTTTTTGAAAATACGCTCTTCAATTGATATTTTCGCTATCCGAAAAACAGGTTCCAATCTTAATTAGTTCCGATTTTGAGGTGGGGAGGTTTCTACTATGATGCACGTAGAGAAGAAATTTGAGTGACCAGAAATTTCTTTCGTAGGGGACCAAAATGATAAAACAATAGACGTAACCATGCTATTCCATATAAATATCAGCCGTTTTCTCACATTTCGGGGTGGATCACACCATCAGCCCCCCCCCCTTCCCGCACGGCCTAGTCTTGAGTTTCCAATAGATCTGTTTAGTTTGCCACAAAATGTTTTGGAGAAAAATTTTTGCCGAACGTTTAAATAGGGGATAAGATTATCAACCGGTGTGTCACGGCAATTTTCGAAACACCTGGAGGTCTGGCAGTTGGATATATTCGAAATTTCTGAGGATGAAGTAAATGTGAGAAGTCATGGAAATTCCTGGCCTAGAGCGAATAGCAAGTACATATGAATGAAAAAGTTTAAACAATGTCGCTGAATTATGCAGCAAAAAATAGAGAAGATCGCATTCGACTTATATTATTCAAGTCCAGATTTATGAATAGACTTTTTTATTGTGCCCCGTGTAGCTTCTACATCATGTCCGGCTTCCCTTGATCGGTAGGGACTTCCTCCTGTCTCAAGTAGCGGCGGAACCCCTTCTGCAATCCAGCCAAGAAGGTAAGGATCTGCTGATCGAAGCGATGAAGTATCACTTGCTTCCTGAGCAGAGGAACAACATGGTCAACGTTAGGACGACACACAGGAAGCCCGAGGGACTCAGGCCGTACCTCTTCGCCATAGGTGAGGCATTCTTCCATTAAACGCTATCTCAACTGATCGCCAAATTCTGTCAGATTTTGTTTTTGTTCAAATGAATACGTCTTTAATTTCAGGACCGTGCATGAAGACCCCGGACGGAAAACTGAGTGACAAAAAAATAGGCGAGTTTTGTCGCGCTAATAATATCTACTAGAAAGACATACAGGGTGTTTCACGAAGTTTGTCCAAAAAGAAAAAGGACTCTACAGTCAATTCTAATGTTGGAAAGAAAATGTAAAGCGAAATGATTAGTGGATAGAGAGAAATTCTTCAATGATAGCGGCACATCCATAAAAATAGTAATTGCGGGACAAAAAATTAAAATTTTTTTTACACGGCCCTCAATGAGAAAAATTGCAATTATTAAAATTAATCCCCCGTGAAATTTGATTAAAACTTTGCAGTGATATCAGTGATCGAAAGTAGGTTTTTGTCATTTTTCACGTGCAAAAATGTATCGAACATTTTTCTGATGCTAAAAACATTATGAAAATTGGTAAAAATCCCTATAAAAAATTCAAATGTTATATTTTCCCTAATTATTATTTTACGTGGGTGCCACTATTACAGCTGAATTTCCACTTTTTTTTGTTGATTATCGTTGTTTCAATTTCAGAATCAAACCGTAGAATTCCTTTTTGCTGCTCTTCGTGAAACACCCTGTATGACAGCAAGTGACACGCAGGGTATCATCGTTATGCCCCTCCCACAAGGGTGGGGATGACAAGAGCTCCAGCCCTGGGGACCGGGACGATTCTCATCATTCGCACCAGGATGTGTGGGGGGGGGGGGGCATGATCGTTAAATAATCTAGTGGTTCTGAACCAAGGGCCATATGGCTTTAATCCCCCCCCCCCATCCCCCGAGATGCTCTAAGGCAGTGTTTCTCAACCGCCGGGCTCTGACATCAGCCAGATTGACCTGAGAAATTCACTGTTTCATTTTTCGTCATTAATTTCTCATCAGTCGTATGTATGACCGGGGCTCGCGGGCTCCCAAAGGTTGAGAACCACTATTCTAAGATCAAATCAGAGGAAAACCGAATAAAGGACAACTTGATCAAAAGTGGGGGCTACAAAGAGGGGGCAGCTCTAGGGATGCGAGATCGGTGAGGTAATCAGGAGTAGAGATAAAAAACTAATTGCAGAAAAATTAAAAGGAAAAAACGTCTCGGCTGTAAAATTCCAACTGTGCATGTATTGGATGGAAAATGATTTGCAGGGAAAACTAATTTTTTTTATGCATTTTACCTAGCTGGAACGCAGCCGTAAGTTTTCTACTGATGCGGCTCATACATTGGCGGATGTCTCGCACTACCACTGCCCACAGAGACCTGTGAAAAAAAACCAAAAAAACACAGGTGTGAAGCACTCAAATGAAATATGGGGGGGGGGGGGCTATGTTCGTGTGCGTTTTGCTTCATTTAATCACAGTGGTGTCACTTGTAAGGGTAAAACCTCTACCCGTAAGGGTCTTATTTTTGATGCCCGTTGACCATGTTTTTTTTTTTTTTGCCTTTCCAACTCGGATGTGACACCCGTCCTAGATATCGGCCGATAAATTTTTTTTTCAGAAATTTCATTAAATAGCGTTTTCCAATGCTTATATCTCACCTGATATTTGCACCAAGCCAGATCAGGACTCGTCTTATTTTTCTAGCTACACGCTGTTGGTGTCAATAAATAGGAGGTTGTCACAATAAATATGACTTGACTGTGTATATTTGAGAAAATAAATTGTGATATAACTCCTAACAAGTGTCGACAGCTATTTAGGGTACCCCCGTCTTGAAAACACCACACTATCCTCCTCCGGGCAAAGTGATTTTTCTAAGGCTCCCACCTGACTAGAAATGCCTGCCCACCAATATTTACATGCTTAATCTCAAAAACTCTAATCAAATCTCATTGTCATGAGCAGCTCCCCCCCCCCCCCTCCGGGTCGATCCGTGCGTTAAGACAGCACTGGCAACGTTGTAGTGCCTCGAGAATTTCCATCTCCAAGGGTGCATTCAAAGTTGCGGAATCCATGGAATGATTATTTATGAATCACCACATAATGCCAATAAATTATCGTTTTTGTTATAATGGATTTTCATTCTCTTCAATCACGTTTTTCGTTCTTTCCCACAGGTGGCGGGTCATTATTCGCAATACATTGCGAGTGCGAATACTACAATCCGCGCACAGATAGATGGTCACCGATAGCGTCAACTTCACATCGCAGGTCGAGAGCTGGTGTCGCATCAGTCGGGAGATTGGTATACGCCGTTGGAGGGTGAGCTGCACATTTTTTTGTAGATCTTAATCATCAAAGTAACGTTTTGTTCGGCACGGCAGCGAGACCGTATTAACTCGCGGGATCTTCACCTTTTTCAACCGCGACCCAAAATCCACAAGATCAGCGTGTTGGCCCATGGGGGCTGTTTGTTTTTGAAATTAGTGAAACCAGTGACGCAATAAGTGCATTTACAACAGGACTGTTAGTGGATTTGTACGACTGATCTAAGAGCCCCCCCACGAATCGAGTTTGAGCCGTGACCCACATCTCAAGAATCCCTGGCTATAAGTGGATTCTAACGACCCCTGGTCTACGCATGTAACCCTACCCCGGCACTGCGTAGGGGCCGTAGTGATCTGGTACTATGATTTTCGAAAGCAAGTGTGGAAGATCTAGGTAGGTGCTCATAGAGCTTTTAACCCTTTCAGCGGCACAGCAGAAATCACTGAACGTCATTCAAAATGCCACATCTTTTTAATGAAATAGGCTTTCTTCCGATTTTCAGTAGGTGTAAAGGGGTACAGAAAAAAAGTGTTCCTGTGAGAAATCAACTTTACAAAATGTCTAGGATAAAATAAAAGGCCTTTAAGGAGGCGAGATATCTCGTCCATGCCGCCTAAAGAGTTAAGATGGCCCTGCAAGAAACTCGGGTCTTTTACTCTCACCGCATAATTTAATTTCATGATCGTTTCAACTTTAAAAAAATACATTTTCTGTAGAATATTCTCACAGTGTAACATTGATTTTTCTAGTTACGACGGCACGAAAGATCTATCCTCAGCAGAGAGCTACAACCCTCTGACGAACAGTTGGACACCAGTCACGCCAATGGGAACGAAACGCAGCTGTTTAGGTGTGGCCTCGTTGAACGGACTGCTGTACGTTGCTGGCGGCTACGACGGAGCTTCCTGCCTCAACAGCGTCGAGAGATATGACCAGCTGGTCACGACTTGGTCATCGGTGGCTGCAATGGACACGAGACGGAGATACTGCAGGCTCGGTGTCTTAGGTACTCGCATCTGTCGCATGCTCTTAAATACAATACACACGACGTTGAATACAATTATTTTTCTAATATGTATCTGGAAAAATTTCAATTCAGGCTACATGGCGGCAGAGCCGCAACTGGGGGGGAGGGGATGCAGGTGGGTCGAGACACTAAACCACAGGGGGCATAAATTTCACTTTTTAACCTCTCCTTCAACATCATGGGGGAGGGCGCCGCCAAAATGCATGCTTGCCCCGGCTGACCGAGCATCTAATTGCGGCCCTGGATGGTGATTACCAGTATATTCCCGTTCAATCATATACCGGGGTCTTATCAGGTGCGACCACAAAAACCAAAATCAACAAGATAAGCATCTAGTCGCAAAGACTATGGGACTTTTGCTGTTCCTCGAAATTAGTGAAACCAGAAAAGCAATAAATGAATTAAAAGACTACAACTGGATTTGTACGACCTATCTCGAAGGCTCCAGCGAATCAAGTTTAGACCATGCCCCTTAGCTCAAGAAAACCTGGCTGTAAGTGGATTTGTAAGTCCCCGCAAATCCAGCTGGAACCATAGCTCAAAAATTCTTGGCTGATTCGTTCGACCCTCCCTAGATCTGCGAATCAAGCTTGGGTCGGGACCCATGGGGCGTTTGAGCTATGAGTCACAACCCAAACTTGATTTGCAGGGTCGTACGAATTTTCTCACAAAGCTCCTGGCTGTTAGTGGATTCGAACGACCCATCTGGAAAGCCCCTGCTACCTAAGGTTGGATCGCGACCTATAGGTTAAGAATCCTTGTAATATACCAACAGAAAAAAACCTATGTGCGGTAACAGGGGAGACTATTTTATAGTAATGTTTCTCCAAGTGTGCGACGCTACTCCCAGGGAGGTGTCGCACGAATGTTACTATCATAAAAGCATTGCGGATATAATTTTGGAGGCGTATTTACAAAGGGAGCTAAGCAGGCTATATATAGCTAAGGGCGGCAAGTTCAGAATGGGTGACAATTTTGAGGAATGAGCGGTCAAGAAAATTAAAATAGAATCTTGTAGCTGGAAAATTTGTAGCCCCAGATGACAAAAACCATGGTCTCCCCATCCCGGAGCGGCCCCCTTTATAGGGAATTTATAGCGTGAAAAACAAAATGAGATGAGAATCGTCTCGAGCCCTATCAGCCCGACCTCGTGGGGGCCATGCAAAAAAAAAAATGGGGGATGCTGGAATTTATTTCTACCAATAACTCTAAGCTGCCTCAAATATTTCATGCAAAGAAAAATCCGCCTCTGCCGACAGAGCGGGCCAGGTCAATGAGTTCCTGAAAGAGTGCTCAAGCATATGGGTAACCAAAACAGTGAAGCAAATGATTGGCCAAAACAGAAACCAGTATTGAGAGTATGCAAGCATGTGGCTGACAGATACAGTAACAAGGTCGGTGATCTAACCAAAAAGAGCGTATAACCTAGAGGGTGCAAGCATACATGCGACCAAAAGATTGATTGAAAGAGGGGGGGGGGGGTCTTCAATGCACAACTGGCTTGCCAGCCTGTCAACGGCTGGAGATCCTTAAGTGTGCATGCCAGCATGTGCGGAATAAAAAGTGACCTAGGAGTGAATGACTAAGAGAGTATGAAAGCATGCAACCAACCAAAAGAATGACAAGCACAGAGGCATGTAAAAGCCACCTCTTATAATATAACTATACAGGATGAGAGGAAACCTTAGGTGAAAGGCACAGAAATTGAATTTTACCTGAACATTTGCACGTAAGAGCTCATAATTGACAAGCAAGTCACTGGTAAATGATCACTGACACACACACAAGAGGTGTGCAAATAAATTATCACTGATACAAGGCAGGGAAGGGTAAAGATATCTGATTTATAAGGTGAGAGAACAGCTGAAGCCAAAAGTCTGAGAACTACAGTAAATCCCTAATAACATTCCCGCTTAGTACAACTTATTTTTATGGTCGTAACTGATTCTCATTAAGATTTCCCATTTGAAGCATTTTCTTGCTTACGATGTTTTTTCATAATAGTTTCTTAAAAAATGTTATAAGCGGGATCCACTGCAACTATTTTCTTCATTTATAACATCGGTGACAACTGAGAAGAATGGTTTTTCAATATATTAGAACCAAACTGACTTGAACGATGGTTTTTCCATGATTACAGATGGTGCTATATATGCTGTTGGAGGCTACGATGGTGTGAATTACATTTCATCAGTAGAAAGGCTTGATCCAAGGGTAAGGTATTTCTTAAGACCTTTCAAAAAGCATACTGCAGCTTGTGGAAAAGCTTTCATCCTAGTTACTAGTACATGGAGTTTCACTTATGAATTTACATGCAATGTGGATTTGATGAGCAAAGTTCCCAAAATGAAGTGGTTCACCTGACTTCCGTGAATCACGTTTATTTTATATGTTACAGGAAGGAAAGTGGCAGCATCTACCTCCAATGATTAACAGAAGAAGCAGCTGTGGTGTTGCTGCATTAGATGGAATGCTGTATGTAGTTGGAGGAAATGATGGAAGTCTGTGCATGTGCAGTGTGGAAAGGTTCGATCCAGTAAAAGGAGCATGGGAAGCAATGGCTTCAATGCACACACGAAGGTAAGCTCTTATTTCCTTATGATACGTTCTGAAAAGTTCGAGAAGTGATCATGGAGGAGACCAAGGTGGCCAGAAACAGAGTCAGTTATTGCAAAAGAGTGACCTAGAGACTAAGGTACCAGGTCAGTGAGTGATCAAGAAAGTATGCAAGCATGTGAGTGATCAAAAGAGTGATTTAGAGACAGAAAAGAAATTATGGGGGGAAACTGGCTATAGCCCAGGGCAGCAAATTTGAGGAAGGAGTGGTCAAAAAATTAGACCAGAATGGTAAAATAAAATGCCCCCCCCCCCCCCCACACAGGCAGTAAAACCACAGATCCATCTGCTGCCAGTCACTTGAGCGGATGAAATACTGAATGCGTTTGTTCTTTCATGATGGCCAAATAGAATAAAATCTTTTTGCAATATCACCAACAACGGCTGTGAAAACTTCTTGATAGCTACTATTTGTGTAATACAGTGAACTCTTGTTAATACAGTACATATCAGACCAGGGTGTGCCAGATTACTGGAGGTCAATTTAAACAATATAAATGTCTGCATACAAAGACATGCAGTGACTCCCTCTTCTATACGCTCGAAGAAATCCTGCCTAAAAAATGCTGGATTACTAGACAAGCCGGACAAGCGCACGGCCGGATTATTGAGAATTCATTGTATTATTAAAAGAAAAGAACAAGACAAAATTTTAATCAAAAATGATTAATACAAAAAAGATGTATAATATGAAAATAAAATTGTACATTTATACATGGGCACATATAAAAAATCACAGCAATGTCTGTAAATAACTAATTATTCAATAATGGGAAATTTTAAAATGCATTGCATGCATACATCAAGGCCGTAACTAGATTGGGGGCAACCTGGTCACTGCTTGAAGCCTTAAGCCAATTGGAGGGCCTCATAATTAATGTGCACTTATTGTGCATGTTTTCTTTTTTTAAAGCTCCCCCCCCCCCTCCCCCTGAAAATGTCTACCCCAGGACTCGAGAAGGCACGCCCCAGCTCTGACATATATATATTATACATAATTCTGAATCCATATCATAGATAAATCAGGGCTTGACAAATCTGATTAAAAAAAATCAGACCCTGACCACAATACTCACAAGATGTATCTCCCCTCCCCACTCCCCAGAAAAATGGTTCAGGATAATGTGCTGCTTTTTTTAAAACTCTGATGTTGCCCTTCTACAATTCAGAGCTCACACAGGAAATTTTTGCCAAATCGGGAGGAACACAACTCCTTGAACGGAAATGTTTTTGGTCGCCAAGGCAACCTGGAATTTGTCAAGTCCTGCAATACATTCTATATAAAATACAAATATATATATATATCACCCCTTTTTTGTTCAGATATTACAGAGCAAAATGTTTGTTCATCCTGAAGCAGTATATTTAAGACCTATCTTACACGGCAACTGTTTCTTGATATCAAATTGAACTGTGAAAATTAATACAAGAAACTTGAAAATATATATATATATCAAAAGTTTTGTCATTGCGAACATCTACTTCATTCTTTAAAGCAATTCATTACGACTCAAAATGGAACTCTCACAGAATATCGGTACCATTCGTGATTCAGAGGCCAGATTCACGTAGGTGCTTACGTAATTCCCAGACTAAAAAAAATTGGTGGTTTGTCAAGTGACGAAATGTTTTTGCTACTGAAAAAAAAGTCATAGAAAACAAAAGGGAAAGTCTGGGATAATTTTGGAGATTACAGAGGGCGTCTATATGATATATATCTATACTATTGGCTGGGACATTCCGGTATTTTCCCGCAATTTGGGCAAACACAACATTTTTTATACAAAAATCTTTTTTTTTTCATAAAGCCTATTTGAATTTTTATTCTTTACCGAAATCAAAGATTTAAAATTATTCTAAGGAAGGATTGACAGGGTAAACTGAAAGAATCAGCACCTATGGATTTGCCATTTCGTCTCGTACCTTTGCTTGTTTCTATTATATTAATATATAGTATGTTTGTACTTTCAATCACTTAAAATAACAGCTTTCGGCATGAATGGCTGCACAGGTAGTTGTTTGGGTTGTCGAGAATAGTGTTAAAGAAAAAAAATAGAAAAAAAGGTTAGTGAAGAGTTCAACAAAAAATTTTGGCACCAGCCATATTTTTATAGCCGCTAAGAAATTTTTTCATTTCCCGAGAAATGATTCAAAAGCAAAATATAGTGTTTTTTTCCCTTCTTTAACTTGTCAGGGACTTGGGGGAGCCCCTTCCCAAGGATAAGTACACTGGCCCAATTTCCAAAAATTATGTGGTCTTCAGACCCAGGCCACACATACAGTCAAGTTCGCTTGTAAGAAGGATCTCAACCCGTTTCTTGTGAGCACCATGATGCTCCCCGATGCATCCAGAGTGATTGATGCTCGTGTCCAATTTTGGGCTCACGAGCACTTGTCAATGTTCCAATTAAATACCCTGTACAAATTGCATTCAAGGATTGAAATCATCCTGATTTCACGTATTTGTATGTCAAACTTGCCGTAAAGGTGCTCTCATTTTGATGATGGGCACTGGCAGTGCTCGCGACTAGAAAAAGGTTGAAGACCTCTGGCTTATAAGATACCCCTCCCCCATGATTCGAGAAGTGCATGTTATAAGCGCAGTTTTGAAATTGGCTTACATAACAGTTGTATACATGCATAAAATGTACTATTGAGATTGCCGCAGGCAAAATAAGCTTATGCATCGCGTAATTAAATTTATTGCTACCTGGAAATAGTTTTTGGAAATCTTCCGAGGAATTTTAGAAATTTACTAGAGTATAAGATATATGGCCATGCATAAATTTTTTTTGTTTAATGTAATTGATTTCATTGATATTATTTGAGTTTATTGGAACAGTTTTCATCCAAAGTCGTCAGCATTTCAAAACAGGTTTGATTCCTGCTTTTCCCAAGCACAGCAGGTGTTAGTTTATTCACTGCCATCTACCAGGTGATCCAAAAGTAAACAGTATCAGAAAAGTAAACATTTTTTTTGGATGATTTGAAAAGCATCAACGACATACAGTGGAAAGAGAGGAGTTTTTTTTTGAATAACAAGAAATTTTACCGCCAGAATAACTATATTTGATACTTTTTAGCTATTCTCTAACTATCAGAAGCGTGAATCCAGAGCAATATGTTAGGGCGGGCCAATTAGCGAGAGCACAGTGAATTTTGTCCTATATTTTACGGGACAAATCTATTTTCCAATTGTATATCTGGCTGTTTGAGGGGGGGGGGGAGGGGTGTTAAGGACAATCATCCCCTGAATCAATGACTGATTCATTACAAAGCCAACTATCAGTACATTGATTGAATGCAACTAAATTTTATATTATTAAAGAAATTTAAACTGCTTTCTGTGAAAAAAAAAAAAAATTAATGTATAATCCAAATACAATGAATGTTGTACAAATAAGTCAGGTTCCCAGGTTTTTGTTTGTAATATGTTATATCCGAATTCTTTTCTAGATTACACGAGTTTTTGATATGTTATATCCACAGTGAATGTTTTAAGTTGGGTATGTAATAACAGGTGAAAATGAGACAAATATCGGGGATAACAAAACCATGTTATATCCATGGTATATGTTATATCTTGGGTTATTAGTGTACTCCCGAATATTTACACATCCAATCAGGCATGTAACTTAAAATATCAAAATTTTTGAAGAAATACAAGAAATTAAAAGAAAGGTGGTTAAAAATTGTAAATTAGTCAAACTGTTAATTATAATTATCTGTGATACTGGCATCGGAGAAGTAGACAAGTTGCTGTTCACCTCGCTGCTGAGCCGATTTAAAAATAGAAAAAAGGACAAAAAGAAGATAGAGGTTAGAGGTAAAAACAATATCATCGATATACTAGTGAATCAGATAATGAGCGTATGAGCGGAATGAATCAAGCTTGTTAACTGAAGAACTTCTATATATGCCTGCATCTGGTCGAAAAAATAAATACCAGTCAAAGCCTTTACATGTCCCATGCATGCTACACAATAACGATTTGTAAAGCTGTTTCAGAGTCTGATTTAATTATAGCTAATAATTTTTAGGCACCAATTCCAAGTTTTTAGCCGCCATGGCGACCTGTTGTCAAGCCTTGGTTAGCGAGAATGAACATCATTAAGAACATATAATTTCGAGTGGTGCTGCTATTCTGTGAGCATTCCCCCAAATATGAATATTGTTAAAATATACACATGCATATATATAAAGAACCATTGGATAGTCTCACAATAAATTATAATCTACATATATATATATCATTTACATGCATAGTTTTAAAGTACCACGACATTTGCCGCACTTGTGTCTAGCAACATCAATTGTCTGTCTGTGTCTGCCATAAGTTTGCCCACAATTTGTGCATTTGTAACTATACTTATAAGTAATAACATAGTTATGACATCTTTTTGGTACTTTGACATCTGGAAATGCTATGGTGCAACGCAAGGCCCAAGTATTCCACATGGGACCATGCACCTCCTTGAGTTTACTTATTAGACGCACAGCAGCGTGACACATTTCATGAAGAAGGGTATCTCGAAGCCTGTCTGCAGTTGTCAGGACTTTCGTAGATAGATGTATAGCGCAAGTAGTCATGCCCTCCTTGCGAATCGTCTTACAGTATCCGGCAGTGCTTGTGAGGCTACTGTTCCAGATCAGGGTCATGTCCATTGGCAACTTATTACAGAAAACCTTCTCATTAAATAAACGGTACAGGTATTGCGCCAGTTCGACTTTGGTCCCATCAAAGTTGTCTCTAAACTTCAGCGCACTTGGATTCGCTTGAATAGCTGGAGTGGAAGGTGATAGAGACTTTAAGAAACTGAATTTAGCCATGGACCCACCACTGCTATCACCACATAATTTCCGAGCGACAGGGGTAACTGAGTCGTTGTCATCATCAGAGCTTGTTTCATCATCTGAAACTAATAACACTGGCTTAAGCTTACGTCCCGAAAATGTATATGGTGTTACTTTACCTATTCTTTTGACAGAATTCACATTTGAGCTAGTTGAACTGCCATTCATTTCACCATGTGTAGAATCCAGTTTTTTAGGTGTGAAATAGTCCTCCTTTGAGAAACTCGATACATTTCTGGATAACTTCGATGCGTTTGCAACTTTACTATCAGATAGTTTCAGAGAACATTCAATCAGCTTTTCTAGTCGTCCCATATCCGTTGCATGCTGTACATGTTCACCGCAATGCACTGTTGCATTTTTACCTGGAGAAATTGATTTTTCTCGAGAAGACGAAGAATGTTTAACATTCTTGTCAAATTTCTCCTTGTGCGCTGATGTAACTGGGTTATTATTGGCGTCATCTGAGCTCGTTTCATCATCTGGAACTAATACTGACTTAAGCTTACGCCCTGAAAATGTATATGGCATGACTTTACCTATTCTTTTAGCCGAATTCAAAGTTGAGCCAACTGAATTGGAATTCATTTCAGCCGTCGTTGTGACCAATGTTTTTTTAGGTGTGAAATAGTTCTCTTTCGGGAAATTGGATACATTTCTGGATACCTTTGATTCACTTGAATCTTTACTATTGCATAGTTTCTGAGAACAACCAATGAGTTTTTCTAGTTGTCCCACATCCATTGCATGCTGTACAACATGTTCACCACAACGCACACCCGTGCTTTTACCTGGAAGAAGCGATTTCTCTCGAGAAGACGAAGCATGTCTAACATTCTTGTCCCGTTTTTCCCTCTCGTGCACTGATTTCAATGGCAACTGGAAGAGATGGTGATTATTCAAGGAAGTACGAGTGTTTTTCTCATCGGTGTCACTACAGTCCGTGCTGCTTTGTTGTATAGGACGCAAGGGTTTTCTCTTACTCACTGATCCAAAGTCATCCGAAGATGAGGAGGATTTTGGAGATGCTGATGGCGAGGAGGAGGTTATTTCCTTACCGTGGGTAGAACCTCCATTGACGTAACTCTTATCGTAGGATGAGGGAGTTTTGAAGAGGCATTTGTTTACACCCGGAGTCCCTTCATCATCGTCGCTGCTGCTACTCAAAATCAGCGGCTTGAATTTCCTCCTCACGCTCAGCCCCGAAGAATTCGGCGGCGGAACGGAGTCAACAGCGCTCATTTTTTTTTGTAAAAATTCAACGCAAAAACTCACAATGTCGAAGGAAAAACATCTGAATCCCAATCAAATACGACGTTGACGCCGTGGCTGAAATTCAAAAAAAATTGAATTGCCGATTAATTTTTGGGTCGTAATGCCTCTCCGGACTTATCACCGAGAGCACCATAGATATTAGCGCCATCTGTTATTCGACTATTAACACACAATCTAGGTCTTTCAATTTTATAATGTTTAGATAATACAGATTCAGTTTAAAATTTACGAGATCAATTTGAAAAACTCATTTCATTGTCAATTAATTATTTTTTGCAAATTCAAATTTCCAATACATAATGACATGTGATTACCAGATGTCCCGTATTGGGAAGAAAAAATTCTATTTGTGTCTGAATTACGTTTCCACACATAATTGTTAGGAAAAACAAATCACTCATCTTTTTCAGAATTTTCCATGACACAGAGATGCGACATTTGACAAAAAATTCAAACATTAAATTTCTTGGTTTTTGTTTTTTTCTCGATGCTTTTCTGGACTTGCATTTAAAAAAAGACTAATTTTAGTTTTTGGAATTTCCATTTTCAACAATATTGATTTGAACAATGAAACGGAAAAAACAAGATTTATCTCAGCGATGATGGAAGGTGAATGAAAGTACCGTTATTGTTGTCGCACCAGCTGTTGAGGACAGAAAATATCGAACGTTTCCCCACTTTCTCAATCCTCTCCCCGGCATTGGCGAGTTATCTCGCCTTCTTAAAACATAAGCGAAGATTGACTTGAAAGTCTGGGGGTGGGGGCCGAATGATGTCAGTTAATATATTATCATTATATACGCATTTACATTAGATCAGTCGGCTTCACCTCTGACTCTGGGCTTCTCCCCCCCCCCCCCATATCTCCATCCATGTCTTAGTTTTTTATTTCAGCAATGATATAAAAAGAAATGTGATATACAAGCCTGTATTTTGCAAATGGACAGCCTATATGCATCTCAATGGAACACATTTTCCTAATCCCCCTCCTTATCATGGAGGTACTATGTATGTGCAGGGCCGTCTTAAGAGCATCATGGACCCCCGGGCCAAGTGATTTTTCTGAGGCCCTACTTTGCAAATTTTCGAAAAATTAATTACTTCTCAATTTTTTGAGGCCCCCGGGTGGGCCCATGCGTTAAGACGGCACTGTGTATGTGCGTATATATAAATATATTTAAATACAGGGTGTTCTGTTAATGGGCCGACAAACTCAGAGGGTTGTTAGTAGACATCAACAGGAACAAAAAAAAAAAATGAAATGAAACATGTGTCCAACCACGTTGATAGGGTGAAAATTGCGTAAAACGCATTCAGGTTTTGATGTCATGCTGGGATGACAAAAAGTACAATAATAACTACAAAAATATTTATTTGATTAATTGTTACAAGAGTTGACGGAAGTGGCGGCCGCTGACGTCATTGCACAGTCTACAACGACGTAAAAACAATTCCCGGACGTGCTCGAAGATACCAGGTATGCATTTGATGTCTGCCGCAGCGACGACAATCTGCGCTACGAGATCCTCTAGCCTAGTGTGTCCACGGCCGTCGCATAAACGAGTGATTTAAAGTGACCCCCATAGGAAAAAGTCACACGGATTGAGATCCGGCGAACGTGGAGGCCAACCAACTTGTCCCGTGCGTCCAATTAACTCCTTGGGTATGTAACATCGAGGTGATTACGCAAATTACCGCAATCACGTTAATTTACGTCATCCGCAGCGCGTGATCCTACCCCTGCGTTTCGCAACGCTGCTTCGTCAGATATGGTGAGCGAACCCACGAACGCATTCAGCGATCAACTGACATCCACACCTTTCGTCTCCCCAAGGCCTGCATGCGTTTTTCGCGATTTTCAACCTCTCAAAGTGGTTTGCGATACCATGTTCCATTGCAATTTTTGTTCCTCTTGATGTCAACTAACAACCCATTTGAGTTTGTCGGTCCATTAACAGAACATTAAAGAATCTCGGTCGATTCTTGCCACAACGTTTGACTTTGAACAGACGTATTGTTTTTTTCTGTCCGCTGAACAACCGAGATTGAAGATTTGGTACGCAATCCAAGTGGGAAACTTGGGCAGCGTAATATTCATATCCTCTGAAGACGTCACCCATAGCGTGTCGAAATGCATTAGGAATTTTTTAGTATTTTTCTTATTCGTTGACGATTTTTTTGAGTATTACGGGCTTAGTTTCGGCCCTATGGAACTTATTCTTTCGATCCCCCAGTATCCATGGGCACCCTTGCACACATCAGATTTACATTGGCTCGCGAAAACGACTATCAAACTTATTTCGTGGTACAAGCCATTAGCCATTCAACAATAAATTTGGGCAGTAGTGCCCGCTCCAGCGGAAAGAAAATAAGTGTGTACCCACAAGGCACTTGAAGATTTGAGTACACTGCTATACAATATCTTTATACATGGAATGACAGTGGAAGGGATGTCGACGTCTACTGGGTTTGTGGGGTCCCCCGGGTGGGGGGAGCTGCAAGCCGAGGTTGCTCCGGGCAATGGGGGTAAGGGGACCAGGCATCACGGCCTGCTTACGGCCCGGAGCACCAATCCTAGAGTCGAGGGCCGGACCGGGGGGCTTGGATTCCAGGCCCTCCGGTCCGGCGTGGCTGGCCCTCTCCAGCGTAGTCCAACCCTCCCGGGTAAACGGCTTACATCCCACCAGGGACAGAGCCTGGACTACGTCTGGCCTTTAAGTGGAAGGGATGTCGGGCTAGATAACCGATTACAGGGGCGTAGCCAGAAATTTCGTTCGGAGGAGGAGGGGGGGGGGTGGAACCAGTGATAGAATAATAGGATTTGGCGATCTTTTCCCCTTTTTTCGGTCATTTTCTCACATTTCGGGGGGTGGGGACCAGCTCGCTACGCCCTTCACCGATTATCATCAATCTACCCACAGGGCCACAACCACATAACTTTTTCAGCCAGGGTGAGCATGTACTTTTTGCCTCTTCCGTTTGATTTTGAATAAGTGGTTAAAGGAAGAATTTAGCAACCTCTCTGGTTTTACTCCTCCCCCTCTTCGGGATCGCGTCTGTCAAAACTCTAGGCCAGAGCAGGGCCATCTTAAGCGCTTTTTGGGCTCTACGGTAAAGTGATTTATCTGAGGGCCCTACTTGCCGAGACATTTACTTTCGAAACTTTTGACCAGATCTCATTTTCAGGAGGCCCTCTGGCCATGCGTTAAGACGGCACTGGGCCAGAGGGTTCAATATTCGAATGCTAGGGAAGGGGGTTCTCTCTTGGACAGTTTTTAAGCTATTTCTTTGGTTGAGAAGTAAAAAGTAACCAGAGTATTTTTATCTCGTTTTGCTGCCTTAAAATTTAGTGGCAGTATCCTTCGCACCCGCTAAAGTACGGCCCTTGCTCAGAAAAGAGGGATTCGGGACGCCAGCCTAGTTACGGGCCTGTCTGTATGTGTGGTCAGGGCCATGCCCCTCCCCAAGCCAGACTTTTCACGGGCAATTCTAGAGAATTTAGTGAAAAAACAATTATGGTAATTGTCCCGGGCACTGTCAGCCCTCCCCCGTTGTGGGGGCCATGGTCACGGCTGTCTTAAGAGCGCCCCGGAGCTGATTTTTCTGAGACCCTATAATTGTTTAAAAAAAAAAAAATGAAAATTTCTTTTCAGGGCATTTTGACCTACAATAAGCACAAATAGAATTTTTTTTAAATAGCCAGTTTTGGTTCAGGACTGAACACGTAAAAAAAAAAATCTGAATTTATATTGGAAGAGTAATATAATGCAATTTCGCGCTTATTGTAGTGGAGACATAAAAAAGCTTTCAATAAATACCCCAATTAATACACATGGTTGGGAATGCCAACAGGCGCTGACCGGGGCCTTCGTGATTTTTCCCTTCTTACCACATATACACTCATTATATACATGGAATTTTTTTTTCTTAAGATACATGTAACAAGTGTTTTTTATGCATTTTAATGTTTTTTTTACATATAAGAAAAAAAAGCTGCTCTCTATCAACCTTACGTATAAATATACGTATATAAATGTGTGTGGAACAAGGTATTTCGTTTCACTATAGGCTTTTCCAATGTGTGTTAGATGTGATAATGATAGGCTTTTATTGATGCTGTGATACATCCTCCGTTCTAGTCATATAAAGAGTTACCGCTTTTTTTTTTAATTTCTCGATTTCTACGAAAATATTTTCGTAAGGGAAAAATCACGAAGGCCCCGCGCTGACACCAATTTTCTAAGCTCATCCGGGGCCTTCGTGGCTCATCTTCATCCATCTTCCACAGCTTGCTGAGATACTCAAATAAAGTACGGTTTAAGGTCTTAAGGCAGTGGTTCTGAAAGAGTGCGTCAGTCGCGAAGACGGACACCTGGTATATAGGTGTGAGTGTCCCATTCAGTGCTTTGAAGTGATTCTTTTCCAGACTATTCTGGGAGTCGCGGAATGACGAAAGGCCAAGAAAAGAATATGTTTGAGAACCACCGTATTCTAAGTACCAGACGCGTCCTTAGGGTTGTGCGACAGGTCAGCACCTCCTAGAGATAGGCCTCCGCAGTCTGCTTGTGACATCAGTAAGTAGTCCATTTTCCCTCAGAAATATTCAGGGGAAAAATTCCCTTCTCGTGCCAGTATCATCGTTGTGAGGAAAAGAAATGATCGGGCTCAGAATTGGTGATTTCTATGTCCCACATCCAGTCACTATGCGGTATTTGTGAGCCAATCAAGATGATTTTACGCCAAAATAAGAAGAAACGAAATAGGATGCTGTGTTTCAAAATGTGGCTAACTTGCTAGGTAGTCTGAATGACGTTTATGGCAAACAGTGCAGAGGCCTTCTATCTCTAGGAGGTGCTGGACAGGTGCGGTCGCACCGAGCCCCGCATTTACAGTAATAGAAATGAAAAAATATACAAAAATCAAATATTTTGTTTTTGTAGTAAACAAGGTGTCTGAGCTCTACCTAATTTGATTCTGGAAATTCCATTAATTCAGGAGAAATATTTTCTCCATTAATTCTGAATTTTCATAATTCTGGGGATTTTCTCTCATTAATTACAAATTTTCGTAAATTCTGGGATTTTTTGCTTCGATCACTTTTTAATTTTTATTGGTGGGTAGATATTACTCCTGTACATATTCTCTGATAATGCACGAGTCTTCAGATGCAAATTGCCTCCCCTCCCCAAAGTACTGTATATAAAATTGGGGCTAAGGAGCTCCGCAAACTATTTTTGCACCAGGCCTTGCCTCTGATATGGGCGGCCCTGCTGAGGATAGTAATAATTTTTTGCTTTTTTGGTTAGAAAAGTGGGGGTTGGGCAAAGAGGAAAAAGTAAACAAATTTAAAAAGTAGAAGGGGGATCAGGAATCACACATTCAAAAATGAGCATACTTTGCATTAAGTGAGAAACCGACAAACAAAAGTGTGATAATTATTTTTAATTTTCAGGACAACTCACGAAGTTGTAGAAACTGAAGGACATCTTTATGCCATTGGAGGGAACGATGGAAGTTCCAGCTTGAGCACAGTTGAAAGGTATGACGCACGGCACAACAAGTGGATGCTGGTAACTTCCATGACCCTACGTAGGAGCAGTATAGGAGCTACAGTGCTGGAATGCCCCAGCCTTGAAAGACTTTTAGGTGCTGACGGTTCATGAGAGGGGACAGCTAATTCATCAATTCATATAGGGATTTTTTTTCTCTTAGGACTGGTAATCTGGCACAGTATTCTTTCACTTGTTTATATCTGCATATGCTCATTGCGGACAGATTTTACATTGACTTTTTTAATTTAGTAAAAGGAATGAATTGTATGTGATCTTACATAAGGCATCTAGAATGAGAGAAATTGTATGTATGGAGTTATTTTCGATACATGCAGGGAGAGAAAGAGCAAAAACCATTTTACATAATTCACTTGATAATGGTGGTACATGTTATGTTTTTGAATATAACTTTTGTAAAAGCAAGTGCTTTTGTTGCTTAAAAATTAATAAGCATCTCTGAATGCAATGCATAGAAATGTTCAATCTAAGTTGTGCAGCAATAATACCATTTAAAGAAAGTGGTAAGTAAAAACATGCTGGGAATGAGATCGTTGAAGAGGAGCATTCACAAAGCTGGAAAAAAAATGGAATTAGATGATGTTCACATTGGATTTTAGTTTAACATGGAAATAGTTGTTATAATCAATAACTCTGAGTATTTGAAGTTGTGACACCTAAAAAATGAAAAATATGTATATGGCAGACAAGCAAAACCAATTACTTCAACAAGCATTTACTGATCACTCTGAACAAAATTTCAAGATTATTGCTCTTGGTGGTTTTTTACTCAAAGCATTCTGTAAAAAAGTTTTATGTGTGGTCTTTCAGTGTACTAACATTTAGGATTGATTTGACTTTTTTGATAAAATATGAAAAAAGTAACTCTTTACAATGAGACTTTAATTCAATTTTCTAGCCCCCCAAATTAACACACATATACATGATTAATTAAAAACATTTCCTTTCTAAAACACCCTCAAATGATACGGTTGGTAGATTATCCAATGAGATAACTTTGAATTGTTAAATCTAACACTCAACTGGTTGTAAACTCAAAGCATTTGCAATCGCTTTTGTTAAGAGCAAGACACCATGACTTCAACTTGAGGTTCATCCTCCGAAAGCAAATTCCTGTGACAAATGCTCTTTCAAGAGCCCTTTCACGGGAATCACTCCCTCAACACAGGCTTCTTCACAAATCGATCTAGGATGCAATAGCTAAAGATCATTGGGTGTTCTGTAATGTCGCTGAGCCATCTCATTCTACTTTTCTAGAAACTTGGCATGGACTTGGTCTCAAAAGCACTCTCACATACAGTTTAATGCTGTGCTGCTTTGTTCATGCTGAAGCAATTTGGTTTCTTTTCTGCTTGAAGATAGAGTTACAACTCTGCTACCGTCATGTTTAGTGATGTGAAAGACATGGATTATGAGATTGATTAATCATTGATCATGAGAACACAACTAAGAGCCAACATTCCAATACTATACTGTTGCCATTCTGCAACTCATACATTTGAATGTCAGCGGTCATGTCTGTCTGTATAAATATTATAAAAATCTTCAACACACCCCTCCTCCAACACAAGTACATGATTAATTAAAATGTCTTCTTTCTCAAATACTCTCTTAAGACTAAAATTGGTAGATTGAGATGATTTTAAATTGTTAAATATAGTCAAACCTCTCTATCTCATGGAAAACAATTCGAGAAATATTCTTTTGCATAACAAAAAACTTTGAGAAAAAAGTAAAACACTGAGCTATATATTTCACATGTTAATGAAATTATTATTTCAGTTACACTATATGCAAATACACTAAAATAAGTTTGAATGTTTTTTTTTGTTCAATTCAGATTTTATTTACATACCTTATTCAAAATGAACAGTAAGCTTAGAATGAGGCACATGTTTTACTCTTTGAGCCTTCACAATGACATCTATATTAGCAAGAGATGCAAATGTTTCGGGCCCTATCTTCTGTTTGTTCTAGAAATTGACGCAGCATGTTCACAGGAGGTTCGCCATTTTTCATTTACTTTTTTCTAGTTTCTCTGAATGATATTCTGCTGTATTTTCATCACTCCAGTCGGTGCATTCAGAAATAATTTTGGTATCAGTTAAAGAGTCACAAGTTTGTAGTGAACTATCCATTTATCCAAAATCAGAAATTTTTCATTTTTCCAAAATGAAATTTTTAGATTCAAGTGTTTGGTAATGTTACAATGTTCTGAAATTTCATCTTCAGAATTGTTGAGAATCATTGAAATTTGAGTGAAGCACCAGATCTGATCCGTGGAGATGAGTGGTTACAAACCCAGCTTTCTTGATGCAATTTTGAATTTCCTGTTGGCTGACTTTTTGCCCGAACAAGTGATCATAACATAGCATCCACCACTCGTCAATCACAGTATCCACCTACGATTGACAAGATACATCAACACAATGGGTTGTAATACAAATAATCTGTTCTTATCAGTTTCTTTCACCTGTGGAAAAAAGCCAGATTTATGCGGAAGAAAAGGGATTTTGGTGTTTTCTTTTTACCATTATTGTGGCTTGGCCTTCAACAGAGTGTTTTTTGAAAATTACTGATACAGAGGTGAAAACACTTGATTTAGTACAGTAAATGCAGGATTTTTTTTTTTTATACTTCGAGATATAGAGTTGAGAAAGAGAGGTTTGACTGTATATCATTCAACTGATATCTCTATTAACAATCACAAATATTCCATATGGATGAGTATGTTAGTGAATGACGAATTGAAATTCAGGAATTAGAGCAAGCATGATTTCTAATAAGAGACTGCACATAGTTTTTTTTTCATAACACTTTCAAACAAGTGAAGTCAGTATGGAATTAAGCAGAAACAAAATTATTGCACAACATTGAATAATTTCATTGAATAGTCATTTGCCAATCACATACCCAAATAAAAGAATTAAACTGCAGACTAGACTAACATTTCTGAAGAAAAACCCGGAAGTGAACATTGAATTTTTTCTTCACACCTATCCATACCTATTATATAATATAGGTTCTCATGGAAATAGGTAAGGGCTTGCTCATTCAATTAGGACTCAGTCCCCTAGAAGTTTTAAAATTTAAAGAGATTAGCTCCAAGAAATTAAATCAATTTCAGTTGTTGAATTGCTAGCGACTCTTATATCAAATCTATTACTTGGGATGGTAAATGAAGTAACATTTCTGAAGAAAAATTTTAATGCTATACAGTATAAGATAATTATCACTGCAAAAAAAAAAATTGAAAAAAAAAATTAAGAACAATATACACTCATTATATACATGGAATTTTCTGAATCAAGATTGTATTTGAATTTTTTTTTCTTAAGGTACATGTAACAAGTGTTTTTTATGCATTTTAATGTTTTTTTTACATAAAAGAAAAAAAAGCTGCTCTCTATCAACCTTTATATAAATATACGTATATAAATGTGTGTGGAACAAGGTATTTCGTTTCACTATAGGCTTTTCCAATGTGTGTTAGATGTGATAATGATAGGCTTTTATTGATGCTGTGATACATCCTCCGTTCTAGTCATATAAAGATTTACCGCTTTTTTTTTAATTTCTCGATTTCTACGAAAATATTTTCTAACTTTACGATGCAAGATGTTTTTTATGTAAACGACAGAAGAAATTGAACAAAATGAGCAAATGTTTTAAATGTTTATTATTAAATTTCTACAAACAGTGACTTTTTTTGTTGTTGAATTTCTTTAAATCTGTTTTGATTATTAAGAAACTATGTATTTTGTCAAATTGATAAGCCTACGTGATCTAATGGGCAATCGATTCAATGTCAAAGTCTTTATCGGCTATGTTCAGCATCAATGAACTGGAATTCAAATACACTCTGTTCTGGGAATTGGCAATCTAAAAATAAAACAAACATAAATATAATAGTATTTAAAAAAAAAGAAACAACAGTCAAAGCTTTTTTTTTCAAACTTAAAAATTAGTTTTTAAAATTGAAAATTTGTAACAGGGAAAGGCACTTAGAGATGGCATATTGTTCAGGACCAGAGAAATAGTTTGTACAAATGTGTCTGTATGTAAAATAGAGTTGACTAATATCAATGCAGTCAGACCTGGCTATAATGAACATGGATATTACAGATTTTTACATATAACAAACTCTTTTTCTGTGAATTTCATATTGCTTATCTATGCTATTTTGATTGCTTATAACGAACACAGATTTCAACAAAGTATGCCTACAACAAATTTTTGACAGATTTTCAAACATGGAAATTGTCACAAATTTCTTTGTGATGTTATCTAAATCTTAAATTTATCAATAAATTTATCGTTCTTCAAACGAGATAATGCCCCATTTTCCCCCCTGGAAGACATTCTGGTACAGTTGTTTTGGGCACAGTAAAAAATCCTATTTTGCTTCTCTTTTTCTAATTTTTCTGCTAGATATTATTTTGTTTGCGGAAAATCCCATTAGGAAGAAAGGATGGAGATTGCTTATTCACAAAAATCTAACCTCTTAACCACATTGAGTGCACCATTTCCATTCTCAAGATAGATTCAGACGTTAGTTGCGGTGGTTTCATTGTGTGCAGATCAATTTTGAAAATAGCCATGAGCAAAATGCTAGCTATACAGTTAATTGAAAGCAAAAATGGGAATTGAAGTATCAAAAAATACATATTCGGGTTCACTCAAAGTTCGTTATTCTTTCTTTAAATAGTGTGAAAAAGGTTTCCATGCTCTTACTAAAAAAAGCATTACATTTTGCATGCGTATTTGGAAAAAATGATTTAAATACAAGACATTCAAAGCCCACAGAAAAGTCAAGAAAAAAAGCATTGATATATATTTTTGGTGATTTATTCAATCAGTAAGGGTTCAATTAAATTTTTAATCCTCATTAAAATATATTATTTTAATCTTTTCATTGTAGGAATGGCCAGGTTAATGAAAAATGAGCATTGTGCATTTAAAATATTTATTTTTATTATTGATATATTTTCGTATATCGTATTTGTAGTGCAATTTGCTTAAATGCATCACGTTTCAAGTCAATATGGATATAACAAAGTTTGCACATAATGAATAGTGTCACTGTTTTTTCCCCACTTCATTATAAGTGGGACCGACTGCATTAATCTTTAAGGAAATGTTCATGTGAATTCGTTTTAACAAGAAAGAAGCAATTGAAAATACTTTTTTTTAGAGAAAAAAATATATTTCTATTCAAGAGAATGTTGTTTCATAAAGGTTAAATGTTAATTGATACACGGTTGTTGAAACCATTGAATCAGTTAAAAAAGATTAGCAAAATTAAGATAAACAAATATTGCAAAAAATGGTGTAAAGCCTGATGCCTTGAGGATGGAATGGGCTAACAAAATATGACATTATCTTCAGTTGTCTAGCAGAATCAATGCTCAAGTAGCCCTCAAGGTTATTTTGAATTTTACGTTTATTTTTAACCCTTTGTTGGGAGCAATATGTTGACTGCTTAGTTCTGGAGCAATGTTTTTTTTTTTAATGGGCATACATTCAAAAAGCATAATGAACACCTAATTAAGTTCATTTATATAACTGGCCACGTGATTAATATTAGGAGTGTCATAAGAAAAAATCCTACAAATTTATGCAAAAAAAAAACCAAACATCTAGCCTATTTGACAAAACTAGTTGATCAAATTTTAATGAAATTTAGGACATATAAAATACAGAGAATAAAGTAGAGTTAGAAAATTGTTTAAAAGTGTGTGAATTCGCATTATTAATGTATATTCAGTCATCTTCGAGAGGGGGTCTGTACTTTCTCCAGCAAAGCACCAATGTTTGGCTTTGATCGAAAATCATTCCTATACATTTTAATGTTGCAATATTTCATTTTACATTGTGTAACTTCTCGTGTCTTAATTTCGACTAAGTTTTATTTCATTTTCGGATACTGATTATAAATCATCTGAATATAAAGAATACTTATATATAAAGAAAAAATCATAAAATTGAATTAAATTACTCAAAAAATCATATTGAAGATGACATTATGTAGGCCATTGTTTTAACTTGAGCATTCCTCCAATATTTTTAAATACAAAAAAATACTCAATACATATACCAAAATTTTTCAATCAATATTGAAATCTGTGAAGAATCGAGATTGCAATGAATAAACTCAGAGATAAATTGATGTCAGGATGAGTTGACAGTGCAGAAAATGTATAGCTGTGATAAATCTGTACCACAACAAGTTGAATGTGAAAAACTGAGCGGCTATGATATTTGCACTACAAGTTCAGATGCAACGAGCTTTCCTGAACAAAACTTGAACTTCCCCACAGTAAAGGGTCAAGGAAGTAAGGTTGCATAGAGCATATCAAAAGGCAGCTACTGGGAGCGCCAGGTGTCAGCGCACCTAGCAGCAGGGCTGTCAGATCAAGTATGCCCCAATGGAGGGTTAACAGTGAAACTGCTTAAAATTAGTTTCTGCACACAGATGAATTTTAATAAAAGTTACCATCAAATGTTTACAACATCTAAGAACTAATTTTGAGGTATCTGTGAGCATTTCTTTCAACTAAGTGTGCCTTTTTTGTAAAGTGCTCTTTAAGGGAGGGTCTGTCACAGGGACTGAGGAAGAATATTTACATAGAAGTTTTATGTTCAAAATTACCAGACTATATGACATAAGAATCATCATCCTGCCACCTGGCAGTCCAGTGGTATGAGAGCTAGCCTCTGACTGAGCAGGGGTTCGGGCATGGATGTCTATTAACACTAACAAATTCCCTGGACAGATCTTGCGGATCTCGTGGGAAATAAGTGAAGGTTGCATTTATTAAAAAATATATATGTCATAGCTGCCAACTTTTGAAAATGAAAATTCGGGAGATTTTCGCACACACCCGTATTTTATGCTAAAACCACTCCCTAATAAATACAATAGGGATTTTTTCAAATAAAATAGGGATTTTCCAAACATAAAAGTTAAAGCGTAGGGAATAAAATCCCTACTCAAAAACTGAAGCCAAATTAAAATAGGGATTTTACACACATGGAAGTTAAACCCTTGGGAATAAAATTCCTACGCAAAAAACAAGTGAAATCGGAGGCCAAAACTTCAATGATGTAAAAATAAATATTGTGTTCAATCAGAAACGCTGTGAACAAACATTCTGCGCGAATGACCCCAAAATCATCGGAAGATGAAGGAAAACACCGTCAATTTTTGAAGAACACTGACTTTTTGTGACACTTGCTTGATGTTTTTTTTTCACTTCACGACTGATGATGGCAGTCTTTCTATGACCGATGTTTATGTCCGTAACACAACTTGTACAAAAAGGAAAAGTCAGCCCTCTTCTGGAACGTTTGATGAAAAAAAATTCATCGGAATAAGTATCTTTAAAATTGATTAAATATGTTTTTGATTATCATTATTCATGCTTTGTTATATCGCATGTACATAACTTCAACAAAAGAAATTTTGACCACATGTGCATCACCATAATCTTCAATTATTATCCAGGACTATTGGCTGCTAAGCCATTTTCCTGCACGATAAGACAAACAACTTTCTTGTTACCATCAGAGGGTTTGTAAAACTTCCTTAAAAAGGGAATTCCCCCATTTACGACGTGTGACGTCATTTCGAAAGGGAAAAAAAAGAGGCTTCATGCCCCACAAGAAATTCCTTAGGGATTGTTTTCATAAGCGGGGATTTTTTTAATGAAGTAGGGAATTTTTAGGGACAATTAGGGATTTTTGTGATTTTCGTAAAAATTCGGGAGATTTAAGAACTTTTCGGGAGATCGAGCGATGAAGATAAAATTCGGGAGACTTGGCAGCTATGATATGTATATAGCACAAAACTAAGTGAAAAAACAGCAGGTAGAATCTAGAAAGGTGGGTGGCAAACCAGTTATGTCATGGTACCAGAAGTAACCAGACATAACTGGTTTAAGAAGTAACCAGAAGTAAAGGTTTCTTAAAAAAAAAAAAAAAATCTATAAATCTTTATAAAAAAATTAAAATTTTTGATCCATATTTTTTCTTAAGAATAATCTTGTAGGCGACCAAACACATTGGAAGCATTGTAGAGAATGACATTTTCAAGTTCATACGACGTGAAAAAGTGTTGTTGCGACGTGAAAAGTTATTCTTGGAGAAAAAAACAACATAAATGCAGAGTATTCGTCATCAATAGTAGAAGTATCGTATCTCGTAGGCCCTGGAGGCATATTCACAAACTTTTCTGCCCCACGCTTTCCACATGAGGCTTGTGGTTCCGATTTTCATACAGTTTTACCATCTTTGCTAAGTAGAGTCGCCGTCTGACTCCTTGACTGGTCAAATTCGTCATCTGTGTCATCATCGGATGATAGTTCATTTTCAGAGACGTGATCGTCGATTTCTGCAACAACATCTTCCGACAATGCAAGCAACAATTGCTCAATTTATTTACCAGTAGGTCCATGATTAGCCATATCGCAGAGTTTGGAAATTTGTAACAAAACATGTAAGAAATAAATTGTGAAAACTACAACGTCCACACTCTAGGAAAGGGGGAAAATAAATGCGGGAAGCCAAATCTGGTAACAGAAACTAGAAAATGCTGAGAACAGTACACCACCTGTCATCGTCATTTATCGCGTCAACAGAGAAAGAAATACATACCGGAAAAGAATATGAGCATTAATTTGTTGTCACAGCTATAATAATTGAATAATATATTGGGAATTGCAGTTATCATCTTCCTATGCTCTGAAAATTCTACACGGGTCAAAAATGACCCGAACGACTTATGTGTAACTATTTTTACTGTAAAAAAACTACCATTTCAAAAAACAAATTACACATAGCTGAATATTCACTATGACAAAGGAAACAAAGTCAAAAAATATTTTTTAAAAATTCCAAAAATATAGTCTAACTACACGAAATAAAATTGAAATGGGTCAAAAAAGACCCGAACACCCTAGGAAGGTTAATATCACTTTGGGTCCTCACTGCAATTATATTCTGGCATCCCTGTTTAGCTTGAAATACCTGTCTATTACTATACTTACTTTAGAAAATCGCAGTGCCAAATCTCATTATTCAGAGGCCACACTCGAGGACCATGGGGCGATACATTGGAACAGCCCTGGAGATAATGTTCATTTAATGCGTTTTTCAGTTTTCATCTTGAAAACACGCAACCAACGGTGTCCACCATTGAAGATGGAGAAAGAAAACCAGGGTTACCGTCATCCCATATACGAGGGGCATCCACATGGGGGATGCATTTCATGGTATATCCACGAACATTAGGGAAGCCCCCACTGTTTATTGGTGAAAAAAGTACTCTAAGCCTCCAGGTTCCGGTGCTTATGTCGTGTCAAGATGGTGTACATAAACTGAAACTTTATGAATGCGCCAACACAATTTGCATTGCAGGGATTGAATTTGCAATTACAAAATTGATATAAAAAATTTTCTCTCAAGAAAGTGGCAAAACGAGCATATTTATGAAAATAAGGTAGCCGAAAGATTTTGGGAGGGGAATGCATGACTATGTCCCATAAAGGGAAATAGTTAATATGCAAAAAAAAAAAAATATATATATGCATGTGTCTCACACGGGTTATACAGTCTACAATATTAAAATCTGCAGAGCAGATGCCTCATAAATTGCAAGGCAAGGGAAAAGTTTGGTCGACCCCGATCTAGATGCAGATTATCAGAAAGCAAGCGAAAATAAATCAATCACTTTTAATTTGACATCTCCAAATTAAAGATCCTAATAATACGATACACACACAGGAATTATGTTTAAGTATGTTATGTTTAAGTTATGTTTTAAGTATGATGTGCGCTGATAGTTCCGAGTTGCATGCAATACTCTACTATACAACATGCAGAACCAAACAGCAAAATCAGTTTAGGTTTGCCCTTACAGTGCTGTCGAAAACTTCTCAAAAATCAACACCAAGATTACAAACCATTGAATGATCAACTGAACTATACTGTCATGATATACAGGACGATTCCCTCTTACCTAATTTTACTGGCGAACAATTAATCATAGATGCATACTTTCAGTTAGAAAAAGTATCCAAATAATGCAATCATATTGCAAGGGGATGTATAGTTATTAAAATGAAAAAACTAAGTTTCAAAAGTGTATTTTTTTATTTTAATAACTATACAACCAACCCTTTGTAATATGAATGACTTATCTAAGGTCTACACATTATTTGGAAAAATTTTCCAACTCGAAGAATGCCTCTAGGATCAACAGTCTACCAGTAAAATGTGCCAAAGGAAATTATGGAATCACCCTGTACCAAGGCTAAGAACAAGTAATAAATTTCATTTCAAATATAATTCTCAAACTGAAATTTTTAATACTTTGAAGTAAAATTTGCATCATGAAAAAAAATAGAATGATTGAGACGATACCTTTACAGAATCATTACAACAGGTGTCATAAAGTGCGCATAAATACCATCAGATTACTAAAGATGCCATCATGATACTAGTGACCATATAAAATATAAATTTTAAAAAAAGATGGGTGGGGAGTTTTCAACAATGTATGCTGCTGGTTCTGGTGTCACATGCATCATTTTGTCATGCCACACCAACAAACAGAACTGATCAGCAAAAATCAATGTAGGTTTGCCCTTACAGTGTTGCAGAAGACTTCTCAAACAAACACCAAGATTACAAACCTTTTGGTCAACTAGCGGTCATATTACCAATTTTCATCATATGGTATGCTGCTACACTGATAGTAACCCATTGCATTTAAAACTATACACACTCATTTCATAGAAAGTAAAAAAATGCAGGAATGACTGCGGGGGAGGGGGGGGGGAAAGGGGAGGGAAGAGAATTCAACCTTTTGATTATCTCTGCATCAAATACAGGGTGGCCATAAAATGAGTTTGCTGATGTATAAGCTCCTAGTAGTTGCAGAAATCAACAGATGCAAATGAATTTTAGATAAAGTGGAACTTCAGTTAACGAGCTTAATTTGTTTCAAGCCAACACCCTCATTACTTGAATCAAACTTCCTCATAGGAAATAATGGAAACTTGAATAATATTCTTTCTATAATTATTCATTTATATGAAAATGACTAACAAAAATATCATTCATTCAATAATGCAATACAATAATATAATAAATAATACAATATAAAAAATAATCCCATAAACATATTATACGATAATGTTTACAAATTACTACAAACCACCAGAGACAGAACAACTTGTTTAGGACAACTTATGAACTGCATTCACCGTCTATAAACTTATTCTTTTTGAGTGACTTTAAAAAGTAACCCTTTATATACCCTTTATGATTTGCTTTTGCCTTTTTCTTGGTTTTTTCGGAAATGGGAAATCACACTATCATTGGAAAGATTTATTACTCACATTGTTGCAACTTTATTTGGGGTGGTTATTTTCTACAAAGTTTTGCACAGATGATACGTTCTACACATCTCTTAATCACACTTGAAGAGAGACTCCCCTCATTTCTCTCGTTTTCCTCAGATGAGATACTGTGCATAAGCTCTTGCTGTTGCATGCAATAGAGATCCATCAGTTTGTGGATATGACCATGTTTCTCCACTAGTTCTTGAATGCCATTCTCATGCCCCTCTAGTCTCATGGTCTTTCTCACACAAGAACATAATTTTTTCAAAAATAGTGGCCATTATTCATGAGCTAGTCCTTCAGTCATGTTCAATAATGTTATCCCATAATCTTCATCCCATAGTTTCTCCAAGCAGAACTAAAAAAAACCTTCAAGCACACGTGTTGTTACAATGCTATAAATCTAGTTTCATATCATAAACAGTAACATTAGTACAGGTTTTCATTTTTCGAGTTAGGCACACTGATCCAAGACTATAGGGAAAATATTAACAATTAAAAATTAAAATTCACAATTTCACAGCACGTACATGGACGAAAGCAAAAACCATCAGCTCAGGTGTAATAAAGTGAAGATAAACAAAGTGCAAAAATTTTGCTTGTAATGCAAACCACAGCATGTCAATTGAATCAAAACTTGCCCAAAATGTTTGCTCATTAATCGAACTGATTGTTAACTGAAGTTCCACTGTATAGGTGTTACAAAGTAAAAAAGAAGGGAAAACAGAACCCTAACTCTTACAGTTACAATCACAGTGACAAAGTTTGAATTGAAACACCTTTTTTATGCACTGCTAAGGGATCAGCACATTGAAAAACCATGAATGGTGTTGAAAAAGTACTTGTAGCATAATAAACCTTGGAGCAAAACACAGACAATGAAATATATTAAGGGTCAGGAAGAAAAAAATTTTCAGTCGAAAAAGTAATCTAAACTAATGTCTGCACTTTTGTATAGCTTGGTACTGTCTCTTTCCACAAAGTAAAATAACTGAGGCAAAAATGCTTTCAGTTCGTTGTAATGAAAGAAAAAAGATTCAGCACAAAGGGGCACAATGTTCTTAGCCACAGCTTGTTTTTAGTCTCATAGAAAATTTTGTTTTATGGACAGAGTGTTCTTGCTTCCTGACCCTTCATATGGAAACTGATGCCAATCACATTACTACAGCAGAAAGTTCCCCCACCAACCCTTTGACAAGATCTTTGTCTGTATTAGGGGTCTTCAATGCATAGTCCACAAGCCACATTTGGCTCTCTGAGCTTTTTGTCATGGCCCAATGATCAATTCCAGAAAATTGTTGAAAACATTGAAAAATGATTAATTCTAGAATAAATGAAAGAAAAAATTCTAGACACTAAATGAAAAAAAATGAAATAGTTCTAGAATTGATGAAAATTTCAAAATTGCCGAAAGAAAAAAATCTTTAAATTTTCAAATAATTTCAGAATAAAAAAACAATGTATGAATCAATAAGTATAATTTTGTAATTTCAGACAAAGTTATTTCACAATCAATAAAATGATATTTGCATGATTATTGAAAGAAATGACTTCAAGATATATTGAGAAGCAAAATAATTTCAGAATTATTGAAATAATTAAAGAATCACTTAAAGTGATTTCAGACTGCAATTAATCTCAATTTAATAATTAATCAAAAACTTTTTTAAAATAAATGAAAAAAGTATTTAAGAATTAATCAAAATTGGTAATTAATAAAAAATAATTTCAGAATAAAAGTCCAATGATTTTTTCCCCTATTCAACTCTGGGCACCATTGCTCCACCCCCCCCCCCAATTATATTAAGATATTACTAAGTAACATGAGTTGTCGGCCCACAGGCTACATGGAAAGTTTCGCCTTGGCCTGACACGTTTGAAAGGTTAAAGAGCCCGGTCTGCATTCCTACCCTAGAATTTATGATGTTACATTTGATTTTTCAGAAAAAATCATATAAGGTGACACCACCTCCATCAGGATATCTGAATTTAATGACGAGCTGCAAGTGCTAAGAGATTGGTGAAGAGCAAAATCAAATTATTGCAAAAATCTAGTAAAATGACTACTTCAAAAAATGCCAGTTTTTGTTATTGCAAATGAAAGGCTACATTTCTCCTGAACTATAACATTGATATCGCTTATTGCAGGCTCTTTCAAAAGCTGGTGGAATGGGCAAGTTTTTTTGGTAAATTTCATGAATTATAGCTAGAAGGGTGTATGGAGAATTGGTGGTTTCAGAATTTAGTAACAGTTTGATTTTAAAATTTGTCACTCTTTCAGCGCTTGTAGCTCGCCAATAAATCCAGATATTCTGGTGAAATTAGTCTCACTATAGAGGATTTTTTTTTCTGCTCTCTCCAACTATGTGCTTAATTTTCATGTTCATCTTTCAGAAACCCAATTCCAGGTTTTTTAGACTCGATACATTTTCCTCTTATTGTGACTCAAAAATAGTTTGAGATAGGACAGGATTGGTAGAGCGTTTCATGTTACACTTGGGTTCATCTATCATTCCCCTTTTGTTTGGCAAATTAGGTCATGCTCACCCTGTATAAGCAATTATCACAGCAAAGCACCAGGGAAACACCAACCAAAGACAATTTAGCTACTTACTGTTCTAGCCACAGCTTGTGCAGCTCGGATCTTACGTAATTTCAAGTAACCAGGATTTTTTGAGATAGCATCTCCAAGGTAAAAAACAAAAGTTAAGGTTTTTCTTTGACATGAAGTGGCGAGAGAAAGCCATTTATAACTGTCTAATTGGTATAAGCACATGAATTATCAAAATTTTCTAGATTGCACTGAACATAAAAAAAAATTTGAGTTGCAAATGGCAGTCAATTGATAAAAAAAACAATAAGAGACATTAAAATTAACTATAGTACAATGCATTTTAAGAGAAAATCTACGACACACACATCATAGAATGTACTCAATGAATAGAAAATCCCTCCCATTGTGGGGGGAAAAAATAAAAAAAAATATTACACGAAACAAAACAATGATATTAAGGCTACAAATTCTGAATTGGTCCGAAAACATAAAAGTAAATTTTGTTACTGACATTGATGCAAAGCATCTTTTTACTATCTCTTATCTTCATTCATTTTTAAACCTGAACCCATCAATTTCATACATGTATCTCTATTCAAATAACTTTCAGAGGGATTTTTATAGAGAACACGTATTCTAAAATCATATAGACAAAACACAACAATTTCTTCATTAATTCTTGTAATAAGCTAAAGTTATGTCCGGAACTGTATTCCACAGCAGCAAGATAAATTTATTTTATATTCACTGTAAACTTAACTATGCAGAAAGGCAATGAAGTTTAAGTATGAAACTTTCACAGAAATTCTAGACATATTTAAAAGCAAAGAAATTACCTAATGTTACAGTAGGCAAAAGAGTTGAGGTTAATCTCTGATACAGGAAAACAGATATTATTTTGACAGTCCAAGACAAATTTTGGAACAAAACAAAATTTTAAGAATTTTTTCCCTTCATCACCTTTTTACGATACAGGAATACAACTACGATACAACTACAGTCGATGCTCGTTTACAGACATAAAAAATTAGTTTGTAAAATTTAGAGTTACCAAATATGAAAGATGCTTGAAGGAATAGTTATTATTTAGGACCAGAAAATTACAATTTAAAAATGTGCGTTTCATAAATCACAGGTTTTTAAAATCAAGTATCAACTGTAGCTTTAAAATACATTGGGATGTGTTATTTTCTAAAAGACAGTAAAATACAAACAATAAAATACAAGGCAATAAAATACAAAGTTTTTCAAGCTTAACCTCAAGTAAAATAAAAATCTTATTCAATTGAGTCTTGCTTTTACTATTCCTGTTTTAACAATTTCATTAAGATTTTACCATGTTCAAAAGCCTCAGAAATTGTAGGCTGCCCGATAATCATAATAGCAGAGAATTTTATGCCATATGAAAATGAGAGCAATATCATTCTTTTAGGTTTACATTGCAGTACCTGCAGCAACTATGTGCATAGTACCGTTGAAAGCAAACCATTTCATCATATTTTTCAAACAATTTAAATAAAGGCGATAAAAACCTAATTGATGTGTGTGTGTGTGTTTTGGAGAAATTTATGCTTTAAAACAAAAGATTCTATTAAATGTTTATAAAAGTGATATGAAGCACAAAAATTTTTTGGCAGAGAAGACTGAAAGGATATCATTTTGGCTACTTCGGCTTCACCTTCAGCCTGCACAATTTTTTGTTGCCTCTCTTGTTTCGCCTGCTCTACAACAAAGGCTGCTCTTTGGGCTTCTTGCTGAGCAACCTAAAGTAAATAATATAAAGACTATATAGTTGGTAATACCCTATTTAAAACAAATATCAGAGAGAGATTTAAAAAACAAAACACTTGATCAAACGTTTGTGAGAGAAGAGAAACATTTTTCTCTCAACTCAGTAAATTTCTAAAAATTCCATGAGAGAAATGTTTTTCCCCCCTTCAAGAATTTACAAGAATGTTCCAAAGTACAAATGAAAATTAGTGAACAAAAAACAAACAAAATTGGTTTTATGGTTCTGTAGTATGTAAGGAAATGTGCAATCTAGATATATTTGTGTTAAGGTGCAGATGGCTGCAGACACCAATGCTTTTTCATTTCTGTTTTCAGCTAGCAACTCCATTGTGATCTTAACAACCATGACTGTTCAAGTTTCAAGGACCATTGTTATTTCTGTGTGACATCATCATGAGTTGGTCCCGACGGCCTCGACCTATCCTGTTTTGGCAGAGGTAATTTTCTTCCATTTCCTATGATGTCACTTAAAACCAAAGCTGGGGATCGGTTGGTTGGCTCTTTCGGTTGTCGGATCAGTTTTGCCATGATTTTCCCCTCTATATAAAGAAGGTGTGCCATCGTGCAGATGTCAATTTCTGTATACTCAGTTACAGTCATGCTACAAACTGAGCTGTTTCTAAGGCAACTGATATAATTGTTAGGCCTATTTTTGAATTTTAAAACATTTAAGATGACAGACGAGATCAAGATGAGGCCCGGTGCATCACAAACATTAACTATAAAATGAAAACAGAATAAATGATACGAGAGGATCAGAAATGCTAGTTTTGAAGAGAAGAGAAAAAAAAAGAAAAAAGAGAAGAAGAAGAGAGAGTCTATTTCACGTCAAGAGACACTAAAAAAAAGTACAATAAGTTTGCAGTGACATACTTGTTTAGCTTCAACTGCTGCGGTATATTCTTTACCAAAGCTCAATTCAGTAATAGACACATCATCAAGGATGAGATTGAAATCTCTAGCTCGCTCTATCAATTCCTTCCTCACTAATAAGGACACTTGCTGTCTTTGCGTGATAAGCTGCGATGCATTGAATTTAGCAACCACACTTTTCAAAACCTGAAACAATTAAGATATTTTGATATCACAATAACTAGGGGGAATACACATAAATATGGGATGCATTTCAAAACATAGCTGCTTATTATATTTTTGCGTTTTTGCAAGTTGCCTATTCTCACGAGTCGTAGATTTTATTGTAAGGTGCATCATAGTCGTCAGTGACTTATCAAAACATATATCAAGAACTTTTAAATTACTCTAATAAAATCTCTTTAAAAATGTAATCAGACAAGAAAATTGAAATGATAAAAACCAACCCTTCAACTGCTCCCATCAGGAATGAGTGAGCTTAGCATGCTGCCAAATAACTTATTGATGAATTGATGATTACTAATAAGTGACATTAGTCATTACTAAATGATGATTACATAATAAAAGGTTTTTCTCTCTGGCGCACACAGAAATATACATTTGGCTGCTTGCACAGTTTAAAGGTTAAAAGTTCACTCAAATGATAAATGAATCATAAATATCTTGACAAGATGAAAGTTGGGCCAATCACAAATATATAAGTGGATAAAATCTAAACTGGAATTTCCCTCCTGAAAAGTGGGGTGTAACTGAGTAGTCCTCGAACAATTATTGGCAGGTGGTTTTGTATGTTTGCAGTATCGTACCTCTTCTTGTGTTGTCTGCATAAAAACATAATTTGTAACTGAAAAAGACAAAGTCTGAAATTTCAAGGCTGTATATATGCACAGTTCAGGGAAGAAACACTCTCAAAAACTCAAGTGTGCGATTAATGTAATTTTTTTTTGGCAAGATGTGATGCTATTGAAAATGAGCCCCCACGACCACAGATGAGCATCACCACAGAAAAAAATATTGTAGGATTCCAAGGGCATTTTGATGGTGGCTTTTCCTTCATTAGTAAGAAATGATAAATACTGTTAGCTTCTGATGGAGGCAAAAACTACTTATTTCAAAAAGCAACATTGGCTACAAAGCAGTGATGTCATTCTTCTCTACAATCTACAACTATGCAAGGCATCACAATGAAACTTGAATACTACATATGAATATGCATCATGTACACATTCCTCTGAGGAATTTCTAAAAAATTGATACACGTTGAAATGTGTTGTGCGAGTGCATGTATATGCATGCAGGGTTCATACAGGATTTCTTAAATAAAAATTAAGCAGTTTTTAAGGACTTTTTAAGTAGTTCTAAGCAGTTTTTAAGGACTTTTTAAGGTGTTCCAAGCAGTTTTTAAGGAGTCATGGCAAACTTCATAACTTACAAGTTTTGCATCAAAAAAAAAAAAACAAAAAGAAAAAAACGGGACACATATGCAAATTTATATATATATATTTTTTAATTTACAAAACAAATTTTCCCTCTTCTCAAAAATATAGACGTAGAAGTGCTTCAGAAACTACAACTTTTGATTTGTCACCCAGCATCATAAATATTCATAAAATAATCAATCCACATACATACTTTTCTGTTGTCACGAAAGTGTTCTAAAACCTTCAAGTTTCGGTCAAAAATAACTCATCACAGAATTTTTATAATTTATGTGATGCTAAGTGATATTCATTTCTCCCTCCCCCAATTAAAACAAACCCTCCCAAAATAAAAACCTCACAAATTTTTCTTACAAAATTATTTATTATCACGAAAATGAGAAACTTTGCCTGGTTTTAATTTATAAAAAAATTGCCACGTTTTCAAGACAAATAAATTCAATTGGTCGAATGGTCGACGTTGTTCGAGAACCTTTTCCCATCTGAAAGATCCTATCTCACCCTCCAAAGAATCTGGTATCTACGTCATCCCATGCAAGAATTGCGAAAATGGATATATTGGCCAAACTAGGAGAAATCTAAATATTCGAGTTTTCGAACACCGAAAGCATGTTGAGAAGGGACGGACGGATAATTCGGCTACTGCCCAACACTGTTAGCAACATTCACATTACTTTGATTTTGATAAAGCGTTTGTTTTTAAAAAAGCAACACACAATTCTGAATTGAATTTTCTCGAGGGATACTTCATCAGAACATGCCAGAATTTCCTCGTTAATGATGGAAGAAACACGCCTCCCATTTCATCAGCTTGGACAGGCTTTATTAACCTCAGTCGTGACAAAACTTTCAACACTTTGCAACAGATGGCTCCCCAATTCACATCCAAAGACCACTCGGACGCAGCAAATACAAAGGTGAACTCTTCGGATGACCAGACGTAAACATCACCTCTCCACGACTCATTCGTGGGAATTCTGACCACGAGGTCTTGATGACGGCTCTCCATTGAAGAGCCGAAAGGTGTCGACCATTCGACCAATTGAATTTATTTGTCTTGAAAATGTGGAAATTTTTGTATAAAATTATTTATATTTGCAGCAACTCTTTATTCATCTCTCGCTCAAAGTGGATCAACACATACACAAATTCTTAAAAATTAAGTTAAATTTTCCTTCTTGTTCTTCAGAAATAGACTGTTGCAGAATGGGAGCAAATTTCAGGACATTCAACATGATGTTTGGCGATTTAGCACTCGTTATTTGGCAACATTAGCAATTAAAGACTCGTTATTTGGCGAAATTTACACAAATCAACTCATAATTCGGCGAAAACTAGCTCTTTCATTCATGAAATGAATTTTTTCTCCCACGAAACATCAGGATTTGATGCAATGACGATCGACCATAGTAGTTTCTGCTGCTTGCAGCGGCGACTTTTTTCTTCTTCTTTTGAAAACGGAAACCACGGTTGTTGAGAAACACTGGACTAGAGTAAACCATCTTCAGCTGTAAGATCAAAGATATGATTGGGGTTTCATGATGAAAAGCCCGATGAGGGGCTGATAATTTGAATAAGGAGCTGCGGTTACCACAATCAGATTTTTGGGGACAAAATCGAGAGCGGGAAAATCCAATATGCATCTAAATTCAATTTCAATCCTCCAAATTTTGTAGAGTACTGAAAATACTCTTTCAAATTTTACGTAACTTTTCTTTTTCATAAGATAAAATACCGCTTCAAAAATAAAAAAATTTCAAAATAGTATTAATTAAATTTTTTTTTTAAAATACCTCCCCTTAAAATTTTGGAGAATACAATTATTTTCTCGGATAATTCTAAGTGCGACTATGGAAGATGGGAGGAAGGGGTGGTGCTGAAGTAAGAAGGAATAAAACATGCTCCCTAGTATAAAAGTATTTCGAGGAGTTTCCAAGTACACAAAAAAAAAAAATATGGACGCAGAAAAATATGAATACACATTATAGGAGCAAGATGTTAATTTTGGCGCAGAGTTCAGTTCCCACCACTGGTAGTAACATCATTTTCTGCCAGGAATGACAGTTAGAACTCCTTTATTTCAATTTATTTATTATTGATTATTTTCCTACGTGTTGTGCTATTTTTATTCCTCTAAAAAATTATAAAAAAAAAAAATCCCATTTTATCTTATATATAAATGTGAAAGTATGTATGTTCTTTACACAAATCTACAATTTCAGACTGATCACCGCCAAATTTTGTATAGACAGGACCATAGGCTACTTTAAAAGTTTGTCAGAGCTGGGAAAATGTCCGAAATGGGTGAAAAACCATTGGGCAACAATGGTTCCTGGGCCCCAAACAATTGCTTTCGGAATGCTTACTTCGGTTACCGTGGTTCCCTAACAATGCGTTTCAGATATGCACATGCCTTTACAATGGTTTGTCACTTCTTTGATGCTGCCAGTATAACAGTTTATTCCTTTATAATAGTTTGCCACTTTTTCAATCCTCAGAGCAATTGAAAAAAGAACTCGGGCATTGCCAAGTATTATGGATAGTATAAAAAATAACTCTATTATAGCTACCACAGATGTCTGAGGTCATGGTTTCAACTCTTCCTCCCTTTTTGCAACCAATTTCCTTCTCACATGGTTTTTTTTTTTACACTTGGTTCTAACCTGAATAATTTAATTGAAATTTATCAAAGGAAAATAAAAATTGGATTGTTTTAATAAAATAACAGGGAGACATTTTAATGCTCACAATATGAGATTTGAGTAGGTGCTATTATTATAGGGGGAAAAATGAACAAGATGAATAGAAAACAAATTACACCAATGATTAAAAATATATAGTAATAAAAAAAGAGAAATATCTATACTTCATTACTTTGCAAGTAAACTATACCTCATTGCAAATGGAAGGCAAAACTCTTTCATCATAGTCTGTTCCAAGCATTCTGTAAACAGTAGGCAATTTTGTTGCATCTGGACGAGCAAGAACTCTCAAAGAAATATTCACCATCTGGAGATCTGCATAACATGAAATATCCAAAAACTAACCTAAGTAAGTAGGGTTTTCTGAAGACAAATAACTTTTTCAAAAACTTCTAAATAAAGTAAATAATTTTGTAATAAATTCCTTAAGAAAAATTCAAATTGAACTGCAATTGCCAAAAGAATTCTCACGTAATAAATTTTCACATAATAAAAATTACTTTCAACTGCAGACAAAGATTAATATCAGATGGTGAATCTGATTCGGCATAAAATTGGTTATAAGTGAAACCAAATAACTACAAACATGTATTGCTAGCAATTACTGAAAGTTTTGAAAGTATAAAAATGTTATATGATACTGCACCCTTGACTTGAAGAACAGTGGGCACGGTAGCGATGGTAAATTACAACTAAGTGGTTCATCCGAACAATGCTAAATTTGGTACGATTTTGGATGAATGATTATTTTAATAAAGACATGGTCATACTTGTGTCAGTGATGAGCAAATAAATGTTCCATGGATAAGTAGCTTCACCATTGGCAATGATCACCAAAAATCGGAGGCTGGTCAAGTACCTTTCAGCTTTCAACCTAAGTCAAAGGTGCCACCTTCCTTCTCGATCTTCCAATCCATTTGACCAAACATTGGGCAAAAAACACCAACAGCCACATGTGGTGTTCTGGATGAAGTGTTCTGGAAAAACCAGTTCTTCTTGGCAAATATTTGAAACGGCATATTGGGCCAAGCTTTGCCAGTGTGTAACCAGCCTATGCAGTTGCTACTTCTTTGCATCAGTGAAAGGCAAATATTTGTGAATGAATATTGGGCCAGCCTTGACAAGAGTGTGGCCCTGGCTCAATTCATCACAGCTTCCAAACTTGCCAAATAAGAATTAGGGAGATTTTCAAAAAAGGATCCAAATTTTACATTAAAAAAAATAATAATGGGAGATTTAAAAACTTTTTAGGAGTCCAGGAAATAGAGCTGAAATTTGGAGACTTCAAAGCTATGATTTAGCCTATTATGCACACGCACAAAAAAAAGATACATAAAGAGAAAAATATTTGAATTGTGAACAATCACAAATACTGTTTCTGAGCATCCAAAATGTGTGTGTGAACCAACATTTCTCAGGCCAACACCACCACAAAGATTACATACCTTTACTACCGGTAGGCGAGGAAATTTTTCTTGGCTTTGCTCTGATGTCATAAATGATAGGATAATGGAACCAAGGTATTCTGAAATACAATTAAAAAATTAGACAAGATTATAAATAAGTTATGGTTATCATTTAAGTTTTGCAATTTTATTTGGTTAAATGGATAGGTTATAAGCGACTCAACTAGCGTCACATAATACATGAAACCCAAGCGCACGCCTCTTCTCTGGGCGCAATTTTATAATAAGCTTGAAAGCTAAGATATAATGATCACCAGTTTTTTTCTATTTTTGACGGAATGACGGGTCATTGTAATGAGTATAGACGCATATTTGTTACTGCCAAAGCCGAAATCAGCCAGTTTGCAAACTGGCAGACCCAGTTGACCCTTCTCCTAACCAGATCATGGCCTGCCACTCTTTCAATGAAGAGATTTTAAATACAAATACAACACCACAACAGGCAAAATGCCCAACGAGGTGGCTGAGAGAAGCTTAGCAGGTGGTTGAAGACCTGGGCCACGCTGGAAGCTGTGCAAGTATGTGTTGTGATCCTAACGTGAAGTCTGATTCTGTGCAATGCTTGTCATGTATAGTGCAGCCATCTGCCATAAATTTTTCTAACCATGAGTGAAGTGTGAGTGAACCATGAGTGAAATGATTCATTCAATAATTGTATCATTGTAGGCCTGTTGCTCTCTGCTGCTCAGTTGACCTGGCAAATGTCCGAATTTCGGGCTTTGGCTGGCCCTTATGATACATACATTCCAATTCCCTTGATCGTTAGGGTTGCCATAGCTAACCATAACAATTACCGTTAGCTATGGGTAATTAAAAATGATCATAATTATCACAAAAAATACGCTAGTGTGGCAATGACAACAAATCATAAGAATCAATATATAAGGGAGGGCGAAAGCCAGAAATTCAAGCATTGACTAGGTCTACTGGGCCAGCCAGTTCAGTCTTTGGCAGTAAGATATTAACTTGAAAAATTATACAATTATTAATCATTGAAACTCACCGAAAATGGAGTCCTTCAGCATAAATTTCTTCCTTTACACCACCAATGCGACTGAATATGATAGATCTATGACCTCCATCAACTAGGAACACATAAAATTCATTTTAAAAATAATAAACAATCATAGAAAAATAATTAATTAAAAAAATACTTTTAGTTCCTAAAATAAAACAGGTACATTTTATACAATGAGAGAAATTCAGCATACGGGTGGCATGGACTTCAGATACCCTTTAGGTTTTCAAATGTTGGCACCTTATTGTTGAAGGTGTTAAATTGCTTCTATTGGGCCGAGGCCTAGCAAACAGTGTACTGTCCATTCAATCTCATAGATGCATGTGCAGATTTCAATTTATTAAGTGAATTATTACATGTGTGGGTAAAAAAAAACAGATGAGCAGTAAAAAAAAATCTTATTTCCCTACGTTATGTCTTCGGATGCTCTAGGGCAGCAGTTCTCAACCAGTTTTGACTCGCGGAGCCCTTTCTGGTATATAATTTCTATGGAGGAGCCCAGGCCTATTTTTTATTCATTCATAAGTTATTTATTATTCAAAAATATTTATTTTTCCCGAACTCACTGGTTTTTTTGTGTTTTTCTCGAGCTGCCGCGGAGTCCCTGGGGAGTTCAGACAGAGCACTGGTTGAGAACCACTACTGCTCTAGGGGTTGCAACATGAGATCTTGGCGCCCATAACGGTTTTTGAACTCCATATTTTCACCCAGACTATGTAATAGTTAAAGAAATTCCCAATAAAGAGCTGTTGTTATACCCACTAATGGACCAAAATGAGCTCGAACACCATTAAAGAGGAACCCAAAAGTTAACATTATCATGACATGAACATTATCACTTTAAAACAAAGGGAAAAAATAATGATGAATCCCGCAATTGCCTAGGACATCTGAACTCTAACCACTGTGAGGAATAATTTTAAGAGTGGAAAGGCCATTGCATTATCTCTCCCCCCCCCCCCAAATACAATTCTCACCATTTTTGCTTTTTCTTCAAGCTAAAAATTTGCTATAGAGGGACCTTGTTCCAGGATGGGGGGGGGGGGGGGGGCAATGTATCGAATACATGCACTGATCCATACAAAATCAATAGTATTCTTAATTATTTTCTTTCTACATTATGCTATGCAAGCGTCGATTTGGTAGTATAGTAGCCCTTTGAAATACAGTCGAATCCCGTTATAACGAACTCCAAGAGACCGGAGAAATCACTTCCTTATAACGAAATTTCGTTATAAAGGAATTCCAGATTATACATTGTTCCTATGTTAACTTATCAGGGGATTCGAAAAGTGTTCGTTAAAACAAGATCTTTGTTACAACGGTATTCGACTGTAATACTTATCTCACCTGTATAGACGGATTGAGAAAGGCCATAGGCCAAACCTCCAGCGGCGGCAAGAAGCTTGAGGCCCGTGCCTAGGCCTCCACCTCCTTTGGGAAGCTTGCTGGCGAAATCTTTCAGCTGTTGAGCCATTTCTACTTAATAATTATCAGAGATAATTATAATATACTAATTATACCAGATTATGAATTTCTGATGTAATTCAACTCGCTTGGGTCACGCCGGGGAGAACTTTCCTCCTTAAATCCTTATTTTGGACCTTTGCAGATATTTGGTTTTTCCACCTTTGTTTTTTTGTATTTTAATGAATAAAAAGAAAAAGTTAAAATAGGCAGAACTTTCAAATTAAACTTAATAAACTGCTTAACCAACACGAAAAATAATGAGTAATATGTTGTTTACCATGTTCATAAAAGTAAATCTTCCAAAATTGACAAAAACAGACAAAATGGCTTTTGGGTGATATGACCATACGTCCCGTATTTCTAAGGACATTCTCGTCGCAATGCAAAAAACAGTTGGGCCATGTTGTTGGGGGGGAGGAAGGAAAAACACACTCGAAACTGTTTACTTTTGGCTTCACCTTCGGTGATGACCACCATCGAGTAATTAGTAATATAAGCTCGATGATGGTGACTAGTCATTTCCGTAGTTTCCTGTTCTTCGAGGTCCGAAATCCTATACTTTTCCTCAAAAAAATATGGTCAGTTCATTTTCAAGCAAATACTTGACCTATATCCAGTGGAACCACATTCACATATTCAGTAAAGCCCGCACCACCGGCTCCAAAAGTGTCAACAAATGTCAATGACAGCAGTTGAACGGCTAGACGCTAGAGACCATTCATATTAGGTGTTTTATTGGATTTGATACGATATAGGACTGTTGATTCTTTTAAAATTCTCCTTGATTTAAGTTTTTAGGGCTTTAAGTAGCCAATAGCCTAGTAATATTTTAAACTGTTAAGAAATTGTATAGCTGTTGAATAGAGTATAGGAAATCGACTCTGTGAAATCTATTAAGTTTTTGAACGGGGTGTTGATGATGGAATTGGAGCCAATGATTAAAAAGCCTGTGGTGGGCTGTGATAGTCCAGCTGATGAGGATGAGTTCAAAGCTCAGCTGTTCAAGTTCCCACACCACGAGGTGAGGATATCATGTGGATTTATACTGCAGTCGCCTCCAGGGGAATTCAACGAAGTTTTCAGTGATGTTAGATCTCTTGTCAACAATGACAATATACTGATGGATGAGAATGTTTTATACCATGTGCTTGCGAAGTATAACAAGGATCAGCTCATGCCTGTCAAAATCCAAGGCTCGGATCTCTCGACTTTGATAACTGACTTCAATGATCTTGGCAACGACAACTTCTATGATCCTCGAAGTCGACAATCCTTCAAGTACGACCACTTTCGAAAAGAAGCTTTCAGTATCGGCAAGTTCGAACCTGATCGAACTGCAGAGCCTTGGCGAAGAGCTCTGGAGCGCGCCCTCACTCTGTATGTCCAGGACCACTATAAACATGGCACATGTTGTGTGTTCAGTTACACCGACTGCGATACTGGCATGATATTTTTGACTGCCTGCATAGAAGATCATCAATTTCAGCCTGTTAATTTTTGGAACGGCAGCTGGCGCTCAATATGGAATGTGACATTGAACCCGAACTCTATGACGAGCGTAGAAATATGTGGCATTCTCAAAATTCAAGTCCATTACTATGAGGATGGTAATGTGCAGCTGCTCAGCTCGAAAGAGATACGAGATTCGTTAATGCTGTTAAGCGAAAAACAATTTGCGGCAGATTTCATCGAAATTCTGGGAGATGCCGAAGCTGAATATCAGACAGCATTGTCTGAAAACTATCAGACAATGTCTGATACAACATTCAAAGCTTTGCGACGTTTGCTTCCAGTCACGAGAACGAAAATAGACTGGACAAAGATTCTCTCTTACAAAGTTGGGAGTGATTTGAAAAATCGATCTTGACTTGACAAGTGTCTCAGAGAATTAGTTTGCTGATGATTCTATAGTTATTGGAACAATTTGTTTTCATTGACTAATACTTTTTGTTCCCTTCTTCAATTAATTTTTTGATTTTTCTATTCACCAAGTTCAGGTGCTTGCGATGCGGGACTCAAGCTTTGTTGTTCACATTATGTTTATTTTGAACATTGTTATGTGTTTTGTTATTTTTTTAAGCATTTAATATAGATATAAATGAAACTACCGATAGACACAATGTTATTGGATAGCCTACTTATCCGCAAGTATGAAATATGTTGTGTAGAAATATAATAAAATATATATATATATATATAAAAAATTGGCATTGCAGATAGAAATTTATGATCTAAATCCGTTAGTTACTCAGCATTGAAAGCTGATGCTCCTCAATCTATCAAGCCTGGATAACACCAAATATCATAGTAATCAATGCAACTATGAGGGTGATCCAGAAAGTAACAACCGATTGTGCATTCTTGCCGTGCAGGCCATGCAAACTTTGTCTAGTTTCCTTCAACTATCCTATTTAGTTTTCTGTGAGTATTGGTCACAAAAGTTTGTTTTTGCAGATTTTGTGCTCATTTATAATGAACTCTGATTAAAAATCCTGCCGATTGTGGCGAGTTATTAGATTGTAATTGACTTCATGCGGCTATGCATCTGTAACGAGTGATGGGCGTCGATGTGAGTATAGTCATGGGCATTAGTTTGTTCTTCGTTCAACATTATACGCCACCTTCTCACATTTCCTTTATTCATTATTGTATCACGGTATACTTCCTTCAATTGACGATAAATTTCTGCAGGATTCACTTTTTGAGCATTCAAGAATCGAATAACTTCTTGTACTTCAGTCGGCAGGATTTTAATCAGGCAGTTAATTTTAAATTAATGCAAAATCTGCAAAAATAAACTTTTGTGACCAATACTCACGGAAAACTAAAGAGTGCAGTCGGGGGGGGAGGGGGGGAGGAACTGGACAAACTTGAATGATCAAAGAATGCATAACCTACGAGGAGGGAATGTAAAATTGGTTGTTACTTTCTGTATGATCTACGTACAAATATAACTTTGAATTTGGAAGATAGATAGATAGCATTTCATAAAAAATGTCACAGAGAGAATCACGGGCATACAACGATACAATTACTCAATTATTACACTTCACTCAGTTAGAAAAATTGATGGCAGCACTACACATAACAAGCATTACACACAAACAAAAACTCTAAAATAGGTTCACAATAAATATATTCCAGCATATATCAGGAATTCTGTAGCAGAGTGTGTATAAGGTAGATGTACAGTTTAATAGTAGCATTTCATAAAAACCTACTCCTGAGATACCTTGTATGTATTTAACCCATTATAGTGTGTCGCCATCCAGTGTTTCTGCCCATACCAAAAAGGCATAATAAATTAAAGGCAACACCCCAGCCGTAGACATCGGACGTGTGTTGAATTGCTCCAGTATTTACATTTATATTAAGTGATAAAAAAGGAGATATTTATACTACTGAATTGGTTATTATTTTTTTATTTATTTTTTTCATCGGTCATTATCAACATGCCGATTTCCGCAGTTGAATTTAGATGCCGTGTTGGTTATTTCTCTCATGTGCAGTATTCAATTATCCCGAAAATGTGTATATCTGTGAACCAACAAGCGACACATAGAGGGGAAAAATCTGGAAGTGTGTTTTATATTTTGCTTTACCTGCTTGCGGCAGCAGTATCTACGGCGTTACTCTTTCGTTCCGGTATCGAGCGAAATCCAGGACCTGTCACTCCGACGGAGAATGAAAGAACTCTGTCACTACAGGATTTTGGTTTCAAACCTCAAAGGACTTTGGTACGTACCCCGACTAGTGCACCTAATTACACCTCCAAAAGGCCGCGGGTTTTGTCGTCACCTGACCTTTCGAATGGTGGTCGTTCTTCGAGATGTGAGTGCGAGAACTACTTTTTGGAAATCAAAAATTTGCTGCTATGTAATACAAGTGCCGTTAATGATCTTAAATCTAAGTTTGACATTTTTGAAAAGAATTTTGCTCAAACAAAGTCAGATGTTGAAAACCTGAAAGCAAGCAACAGTTCTTTATTAGACCAAAACGAGGAGCTAAAGTCTGAGATCTCCACTCTCAAATGGAAACTGGTCGATCAGGAGCAATACTCGCGTTCAAATAATCTGATTTTTTACGGAATGGACGTCGACAAGAACTCCAGCTCTGGTGAATGTGAAGACAGACTTAAGGAATATTAACGTGCCGTGAAAATCCCGAATGCCGCTTCTGTGACATTTGACATTGTGCATGTCCTCCCGCATAGTAATGATACGAATCCTCCTGTTATTGCAAAATTTGTTAAGAGATCTGACAAAAATGAGGTACTTCAAAGTTATCGTAAAATGAAGCGTGTAAAATTTTCAAAGTTTGATCCAGTTCCGAATTCAAGTGCCTCCAATGTGAATAAAAGTCCAAGCGGAACTAATGAACCATCAGTAATAAGTAATCCAGTAGAGGAAAATTTCAGTGATACAGCGCAACGCATAAAAATTAGTGAAGATTTCTGTCGTGTATTTAAAATAATCCGAGAGCAATTAAAACCAATTATGAGGGTGGCCATATTTAAGGGTAGGAAAACAAGATTGCTGAAAGATTGCCTAGTTATAGAAGGTATGCGATTTACGTACGATTTAGATTCGAATACTTTAATTTCAACCAATGGTCATGATGATTTTTTGAGAACATTAATCAGTGATTTACCAGCGAATAATAGACTATCGAATAAGCTCTGAAAATGCGGCCGAGAGCCCGTGAAATTAAAATCCCATATAAATAAATTGTCCAAATATTCTAAGAAATCAAATCCTTCAGTGTATTATAATGCAAAGTCTTTGCTAAATAACATAACTTTTAACGTAGACTCTGGAATCTCTAATCATCATGGATCTAATTTACATGATGAAGTAATCTTTTGCGATCAGATTATTAATCTGGTTGAGAGTGATTTTGATTCCGATTTATTACCTGCAAATCGAAGTGTTGATTTGTTGCCTTTATCTCAAAATGCGAATTTGAATTTTGTTGATGCACACACTGATTTGGTCATTTGTAACAGAAATGCCGATTTAAATGTTGATGGTCAGTGCCGTATCTTTAATGTTAACAATCAAAATGTCAATTCAAATGAAAAAAATCAAAATGACAATTTTTATGTGTTAAATTCAAATAATATAATTAACGGTAATCATGATAATTCCGATGCAATGGTTGGAAAAGAAAAAAATCTGTGTAGCCAAAGCGAATTCAATATTTTCTATTGGAATATTAATGGATTTTTAAATAAATCGCATAATGTTTTCCGCCGTATATCCAATTTTGACATTTTTATTCTAACTGAGACCTGGATGTCAAAAAATATACTGCCACCAATAATTTGGAAAAATTTTAAGTTATTTCAAATAAACGCAAGTAGAACACACAAATTTGGTAGATGCTCGGGTGGGATAATGTTTGGAATCAAATCAGGTATCGCAAATATTGTACATTTTGATTCATCGCAAAACTGGATTGTTTGTAAAATTAATAAATTAAAACAAATCAACGTGTCTCCGATTGCTATTGTTGGTGTATATTTACCCCCTGGCACAGTTCATGATCATTTAGTTTTCCCTCTAAAAAATGTAATCCTCAATCTGATCGATCAAGGTTTTAATGTTATTTTGTAGGGAGATGTTAATGCACGTATTGGACTGAAAGGTGATCTATATACCGGGGATAATATTTTTCATAGTTCCCTTTCATTAATCCGTAAATCTCTTGATAATAATTTAAATAATCGTGGAAAATTGTTTTTGGATCTATGCAACGATTGCTCATTGACAATCCTAAATGGAAGAATAGCGAGTGATTTTATTGGACAGTTTACTTTTATTGGGGGGCAGGGATCTAGTGTCATTGATTATGTTGCAACCTCTCCCGCTTTATTGCAGCTTATAAATAAATTTGAAATTGTTCACTGGATTGAGTCTGACCACAGCCCTTTGGTGACATCCTTTCATTCAAATATCCGAACATCCCAGAAAAATAATAAACAAAAACCTCGCACATTAACCACTAACAAATTGATTTGGAATCCTGCTCTCAAAGAACATTTCCGTAGTGAGTTAAACTCTAAAATGACAATCTCTCCAGAATTTTTTTCAAGTCTCTCGGTTGATAATTCAGTTTCTGTTGTTGAGAATGCCATAAAAAATGCTGCTCGTTCCGTGGGAATGGTGAGAAGTTACGGCTCTAATTGTAAGCTGTATGAACCATGGTTCAATAATGAATGCAAAAAAGCGTTGACATTATGTAAACGGGCCTTAAAGAGATTTAGGTCCTCTCATTCAGAAATTGATCGATTAAACTACATATCTTGTAAGAAAAGTTACAAAAGTACCCTGAGACGAAGTAAACAAAATTATTTTTTAGATTTTAATGCTAATTTAATGAATACCAGAAATTCAAAGGAATTTTGGTACCTAATAAATAAATTTAAAAGAAATCGCAGAATCGTTCCAGACATTTCAATTGAAAATTGGTACACTTATTTTTCCAATTTTATGCCCTCAAGAAACTCAAGTGCACCTGCGAGAGATATCATAATTTCTTATAAAGATCCAATTTTAGATCGGGACATTCTCATGGTCGAACTTGATTACAATCTTAAAAAACTCAAGCAAAACAAAGTACCTGGACACGATGATGTTAGAAATGAATTTTTAATTCATTTACCAGAAAATGCTAAACTTCTTTTACTAATTCTTTTTAATAAAATATTGTCATCCAATACATTCCCCGACGCATGGTCAAAATTAATTCTTAACCCCATTTTTAAAAAGGGTGATGTCCATCTCGTATCAAATTATCGCGCAATTTCTCTAGTTTGCTGTACGTGCAAACTCTTCACCTCCATTCTAAATCAGCGACTGAACTTCTGGTTAAGTGAAAATAATATCATTAGTGATTACCAAGCAGGGTTTAGGGAGGGTTTTGGCTGTATTGATCATGTTTTCACTTTGAATTCTTTAATCCAATTGCAGTTTTCGAAAAAGAGACGTAAACTTTATACCGCTTTCATTGATCTCAGTCGCGCGTTCGATTCTGTAAATTATAGCATTTTATGGGAAAAGTTATCTCGTTATGGAATTAGTCCCGGGTTCATCTTAACTATAAAAAATTTCTATGATAAAGCAAAAGCATATGTACGTTTTAACGAGGAGATTTCATCAAGTTTCCCTATAAAATCTGGTGTATTGCAGGGAGAGATCTTAAGCCCTAACCTTTTCTCCCTATATATCAATGATATAGTTCCGTTATTGGAAAATTCGGGTATTCCTGGCATATGTGTTGACTCTAATACTGAAGTACATATCCTGCTTTATGCAGATGATATGGTCCTGGTTGCTGATACGAAGCAAAATTTACAGCGAAAAATCAATTTAGTTTTTAATTTCTTTGAGAGTATCGAATTAGAAGTTAATTTGAATAAAACAAATGTTGTTATTTTTAGAAAAGGGGGCAAAATTGCCAAATCAGATAAATGGTTCTGGAAAAATCAAGAAATAGAAGTGTCCAAACAATATACTTATCTGGGTGTGCCTTTTTCTTCTTCTGGTTCTTTCTCCATAGCTGCTTCTTTTTTTATTAATAAAGCAAAAGTTGCTGTTAACTCTTTAATACCTTTGTTAATTAAAACTAAATGCAATAACCTTGGTACTCATTTGAAATTGTTTAACTCACTTGTTTCCTCGGTGTTATTGTACGGTTCTGGTGTTTGGAGTCACGGGTACCTTGACGAAATTGAAAAAATCCATTTAACTTTTTTAAAAAGAGTTTTCCGATTGAGATCCAACACACCTGGCTATATAATACGATACGAAACTGGACGAGCAACTCTAAAACGATCGGTAATAAAATTAATTCTGAATTTATGGGTACGCATTCTGAATCTTGGCGATAACAGGCTAACAAAAAAATGTTTTATTGCCCTTAAAAATCGGAAAAATAACAATACAACTTTTAACTGGGTTTCCCAAGTTGAACATATTTTATCCGAATATGGCTATGCTTATGTATGGTCACTGTCTATTCCCGAAATTAAACGTACTATACCTTTCATTTTAAATCATATTGTAACTTGCGATTATCATAAAGATTATAATCATATTTTAAACTCAACATATTTCCCACATTATAAACATTTAATTTTTTCATTTTTACGCGAGCCATATTTTAATTTTAATTTACCGTTCAGAGTCATTCGTACTTTTTTCCGACTGAGATCTAGTTTATCCTTTCTGAGTGACAATGGTGAAATTACATTTTGTTATAACTGTGAAGAGATCTGTGCGTTTTGTAGTTCTGGACTCAATGGCAGTGTCGTACATATCCTATTTCATTGTTCCCTTTTTCATGTTTACCGTAACAGATATATTTTGCCGCACTGTGAATTTATTAATTATAATGAAAATGGATTTCTGCAATTATTAAATATTAACTCATCGAATAGAAATTTTATATTAGATATACACAATTTTTTTAACAATGTCTGTTTACTTCTATCTGAAGTTGATATGTAAAAATTAATTAACCCCCGACCCTCGTTTCATTTTATTACTATTTTTTGAATTATGATGTATTTTTGTAAATGTATTTTTGTGTGTAATTATGATGTTGCCGGTCTTTGTAACGGGCCAATGGCCTATATGCAAATAAATATTATTATTATTATTATTATTATTATTATAAATTAAAGGCAACAGAGACATTAAACAAATTAAAGGCATAAGAATTTATCCGAAAATTGAGTCATTTTGAGGCTAAGGAACATTCTAAATATTTTTAAGGCCAGTTCTCTGAGTCAAGTGCGTAGGCTTTGAGGGTTTATGAAAATCTTTCTCGAACAACAAAAGCATGAGATACCCCCAACCCCATTTTACTATAGGGTTCAAAATGTTTGGTTTGTCACCCTTGAATATATGCTGTTTAAATTTGGCATCTCTAAATTTTGGGACTTCTACACAAACATTTTTTTTTATTCAGTTTTGGAAAATCAATGCCAAACATTGGGACCTTCAGTGTCATTCGGTAGTGAAATTGTCCTTGGAAACACACTGTGAAGTTGTGCTAGATTTGAAAGAAAAAGAAAGCCTAATGAAAGTAATTATGAAACAGCTGCTGCCATCTGATGATTGTGAAAAAAGAAACTAAAACTCGTATCTTGTACCAACCTTGAAAAAAAAAAGCTAGTAAACCATTTAGGAAATATTTTCCACACTGAAATTATGTATTTCAGAGCCGTAAAGCTTTCGGGAGAAACAATAGTAAGTCAAGACCGACCATATTTACATCAGTGATCATTGGATGTTCACAGGTTATTTTTTAACTGTCGGTTATATATCTGGGCAACCATTGACGCGTTTTTTCCCAACTGGTGCTTTGTTTGGGAGAGTTCGTTACATCGATGGCAGCCTGTGCTAGCAATATCGTAAGAAACTTACCATCAAGGCCTAGCTGCAAATTCACCGAGAGGGCCGCCATGTTAGTTAACATGAAATTCGGACGCCTTTGACCAGTGATAAAAAAGACCGATTGTGTCAAGAATTTGATGCCAGTTATGGTTCAGAAACGGAACAAGTTGATAGTTTATCGTTTGCTTTACAAATACAAATATTAGATGTCAGCATGTGTCCTATAGCTAGTGCAAGTGATTCATTAGCATATTTCTGGTGCATTATAAGTTCTCATATTTTTAGATAGATGGCAGCCCGGTACAACAAAAAACGGTGACTTGACCGCAGCATAACAAATGCTACCGCAGGGGTTCCCCCCATCGAAGGGTTAGCGCACCAACCTCTCGATGAGTATAAAAAACAAGCCTGCCATTCGGAATCGGCAATAAATTGTAGGTCCCGCTCTAATTAGCCGTCGTGTGCAGAAAATGACCACGGTGCGACAAAAATGATCAATGATTGATAGATGGCAGCCAAAGCTGATGTATCTCCGGGCGCCAGACCAGAGGAGGCGATGGGGGGGGGGGGCGGGGGGTTGGTGAATTTCACCCTTTAATATCTTTTTCAACATTACAAGGGGCACCAAAATACGTGCTTGCCTGGCATCGCCGTCTTAACGCATGGGTCCACCCGAGCACGGCCCATAGGCCTCACAAAAATGAAATCCGGTTGAAAATTTTCAGATTTTACAAGGTAGAGCTTCAATAAAACGACTAGGTCTTGGGTCCATGATGCTCTTAAGACAGCCCTGTGCTCCGGCTGACTAAACATATAGTTGCGGCCCTGGGGAGCGTGCTCAACTCCAAAACTTTTCCCCTGTATTCGCAAGTGACCAAATCACCTTTCAATGGTAGTCCCCCTTTGGACATGATACCTGTTGGATTAGCAGAGACTTTTTAACACATGGTGTGATCAGGGTTCGGCCTTGGATCTCTCGGTGCTTCTGATTACCGCACATTATATAGTTATTAAATTTTTTTAAACTTGTAGTAAGCCTCTCATAGAATTGCTTGTCTTTGGTCAATGATGCTGTTAAGATGGGAATTTCGACTGAGCCCATGCATTGAGATGGTCCAATGAATTAGTTGAGCTCAGCTTTGTAGTCTCAGAAAATAACCTTGATTTTTTTGGGTATGGAGATGCTGCATTAAAAAAAAAGCAGGTTCCAACTTTGACACAGGACCGTCTTAAGATCATCATGGGGCCCCCGGACCGATTGATTTTCTCGAGACCCCGTCTGTCAAATTCTCGAAAATTTCAACCAGATCTAATTTTTGTGAGGCTCCTTCTCTTGAGGTCCCTGGGTGGGTCCATGTTAAGATGGCTGTGCTTGGACACCTACAAAAACTACTACCGAAGAGCTCTAGTCCTCCCCCCCCCCCCCCCCTGTATTTTGGAGGGGAGGAAATTGAACCTAAAATCATTAGATTTTTTTTTATAAATTTACTGAAAAATAAATTTGCTGAAGCAAATATAGGGCCTGGTAAAAATAAAGCGGGGGGGGGGGGGGGGGGCGGCATCTAAAATACAATTCACGCTTCTGTAGCGATTATTTTACTAATGGGTACAAATATAAGCGGCTACAGGGGGCGAGTGAGATTGTCGCTTTCCCCCGTTCAGTGAAAAACTGTATTATTGACATAGGCGGAAGGGTAGAGGTGAACATTCACTCCCCCATACAAGAAGCTTGTGTACGCTTATGGGTACGAAGGAGTTGAGAAAAAAAATTCGGGAATATTTTGTAAAAAAGGAGCACGTCATTTTTTTGAAGTGTATGTTTTGGACAATCCTTGTGTGTGTGTGTTTCACACTTTCGCAGTATTGTTGATGTCATCTCGACACTGTGTTCAATTAACATTCTTCCTGGTTTACAAGCATAATACGTGTTCAGTCCCCACACCCACAACAATTTCTTTTCAGCATAGAATTCTGCGGAGCCTCTAAAGTTCAAGAAGCGTCATTCATTCCAGACAAGAACCTCTTAAACTGTGCGGATCGTCAATGACACACATATTAATTACCGCTACCGGCTAAAATGCTGCGTTGAAATTTGATCTACAACTAAAGAAGCTACAAAAGAATTAAAACAACACATCCCGAAGTTAAAAAAAAAAAAATTTATTTATTTTTAACAAAAACATTCAATGAAATCCAGTAGATAGTCTACATGAATAAAGTTTTACGTTTTTTTCTCTAAAAGGCGCTTTCAAGTACATTTCTTTCTTCATGCCATTATAGCGTTCACCAAAATGAATAAGTTTTATAAATTAGGCTACTTGATCGCCGGAAGAGGCAAGCCTTGCTCTGTAAAAGCAACTGGTGGTACCCAACTTTTCAGTGTCCAGGGGTTAATGTGTAATTTTTCGTGAGGGGTAATAGCGGTCGTGCTTTGTAGACACAAACACGTTTATTTCATTAAATGTAGCATTGCTACAAATCATCTTACAAAGCAAGGGTGCCATGTTTTTCGTGAGCACCGTGTTGTGGAGACCAATGCCATACACTACTACTTCACCAAACACCAACTCTGGCCATATCGCAATTTACTGCCATTAGTGAGATGGGTTGGAAGTGAAGGCGCTGTCTATCGGCGGTCGCCTCGAGTTCGTTAGGGAAAATATCTTATTGACATCCTCCCTTGGGTTTGAACCCGGGACCCTGACAACAACCTTCACGATGAGCATCTTACCACCATGCCACTCGGGCACTATGCCATGCACTGTCTTATGACATGAAAAGCGAGATCACACTCAAAAAAAAAAAAAATTGCCATGAAATATTTCTGCATGCTAAATAAATGGTCAGCGGCCTGCGCCTCATTCTCGAATATTGACTCTTAACCCTTTAAGCGGTTTTTAAAATTTTCCTGATCCGAGTTATAACTGCCACACTTGAAATTGCGAAACCCCTTCACAAAAATTGCCACCTATTCTTAAGAATATATTTATTCGATTGCGAGCTGATAATTGCTTCCCCCCAACAATAAAATTGACTCCACCCATCGCTTTTATTTCCCCCCCCCCCCCCAATGATACAAAAACACCTGCCATGATATGAGTGGCTTTCTAGGAAGAAAAATATTTTCCTTTTGAAAAAAAAATCATTTTGTATTATTTATACATTTACATAATAATATATTGAGCGTATATATATATTTTTATTTCTCTATTTTTCTCGCTCTTTCTCTTATCTAAACTTGAACAGGAGCTGACTCCACCCACTGGCAGTTGCTTGATTATAGGAGGAGGGGGGGGGGGAATGGAAAACATTTTTTACTGTAAAAATAACTTCAACACGTTTTTAGAAGATTAGAAGACGAGAAATTTCGTGGTGTCTGAAATAAAGCAGATCAAGTTTGACGAGATATTTCGGGATTGCCGCTGAAAGGGTTAAGATTTTATTTGAAGACATTTGCATCATTTTTTTTTCCGACAGAGACATATTTGGTACGTTAAAAAAATCACTTGACGAAATTAAATGTACAAAAAATTACTAAATAGTTACTAAAATTACATAGATATACAGATATTCGCGGACAATAAGTAAATATTGAAAATACAAAACACGTAGTACCGAAACCACACACGAACAAATATATTACAAGCACAGCTGTACTCTAAGTTAATGCATCGCTTTCAGACCCATAAAGCACAAACGTGTTTTTTTTAAATCGCTGTATAATCTACAGTGTAGATATATACAAGGTGGATACTATCGACCGCCCAATAATTACATACGTGATTCCTTGTGAGAAACTAATGTGAAAAAAATGTTTCCAGTTTTTAGATTTGATGAATAAGTATGGAGTTATAACGCGTTAAAAATTGATGACGGCACTTTCGAATCCTGTCAAATTCATCGAACGTGAACCAAACGTATAACTTGATGGTTTTAAGATGATAACAATGCTGTAATCTTGAGTAATCAAAAAAGCTAAAGCTGCTTAAACCAGTTGTTTTCCCTTGCCCTTTCCCTCAAAAAATTTCACTTAATAGTGAAAGAAAAATAAAATTATCACATTTTGGTGAAAAAGTATTGATTTTGGAATTTTTTTTTTTTCAAATAGATATTATTTGGCTAACACTTTACGAATCTGGTGATAAATTTGCCAATATAGTGGGGGCGAAGGGAACACGTAATAACAAAGTTAACATCAGTCTACACAAAGAGAAAAAAGTGCCAATCGTAAAAGGAAATGTGGCTTCTATAGGGATTGAATATTTCAGTTCATTTTCAATTAGTGTCAACCCCTACTGCATGGAAAATTTTTTCTCGTTGGGTGTTTGGTGCGTAACTGACTATTACAAAACTGACGCGTCACAAAATTTCAAAACGTCCCAATCAATATTCGTCCGATCAAACGGAAAACACTTTTCTGTATTCAATTTTTACTAAAACCACGCGTGTAATTTTTGGGCGGTCGATAGTATCCACCCTGTGCATATTTTAACTTTACTGAGTTCAGCTCTGACTCCAAGGATTGTGCGTGTTTCATCGTTAAAGTCACAGCTGAACTCACTAAAGTTAAGAAAACAATATCTACAACGAGAGAAAGCAACTCGCACGTGTGTTGGAACCAGGTCTGAAAGGGTTAAAATACTCAGTTCCGAGCTAATAAGAAACACTTAATAAAAGTATGGAACTCATTTAAACTGAATCATTTGGGCTCTCAAGGGCTGTGCGACCTCACGGCGTGCCGCTATGGGTGGGTTGTCAAAGCAGGGATAACAGAAAAAAAAAAAATGTTTTGCATCTAGCAGGGACCATAACCGTAATCAGTTTATGAAGAAAGAGAATATAAAGCCCCAGGGCATGGCCTACACATTCTGGAGCAGAGCCCTAAACTGGAATGCTTGGCGGGTCCCTTATGTAGTGGATTTATAGCGTGAAAAAATAAAAAGTGATGAGAATCGTTGGACCCCGACGCTGGAGCCCCGTCAGCCCTCTCCCTTGTAGGGGGAGGGGAGGGGGTGGGGTAACGAATAAAACGGCGTATCTTTCACCATGCTAATCATAGCATATCTGTGTACAAATCTACGCGTGTCTCGAGTCGCCTTGACATCCAAGGTCAGGTTCTTCGTGAACTCTGTGTTAAAGCAGTGGAGGTGATTTTGAGCTCACCGAGAGTAAGCTTTTGGGCTTGAAACTATAAACGCATCGACGATATTTTCTTCGTATGGTACTCGTGAGTCGAACCATTCAAGTCCTGAGTTCAGTTCGAAACTCATGATTTTATACAGTAAAAAAAAAAAGAAAATAAATCATGACCGCAAGAAGAAATCAATAAATAACAACAACAACGAAAAGTTCCCGCGGTCCTCATTTTTCAATGGTCCATGGCTTTGGCTTTCATTTTTCTGATCAATCACATCGATTACTCATCAGATTTTCTTTATGAGTATAGATGGTAATAAACATATAAGCAGCAGCAGCAGTGGAAAGACTGGACACGTCGTCATTCGGTTAGAGGTGGCACCGTTGTTATCCTGTGATTTCAGTGGAAGTCTCTCGCCGATCCTTCTACAATGATCTTTATTACGTCCGATGCAAGATGCGTAAGCCATGGCATGGGCGATGAAACTCTGCTCGATTACACCGTTCAGGAGATGCGACATCGGTCCGGAAGCGTAGACGGGCACGTCCTCTCCACCGTGAGTTTCGTCCTTCAAGTGTACTGCAACGTCTTGGAAAAACATCTTTGACTCTGAAAGATAGAAATGAAAAGAGCGAGCGATAAGATAAGTTAGGGGTACCATCCAGAAAGCTAACTTTTAAACACACAGAAATGCAATTCCATCATTCTTTGCTGAACGTGCAATAAATACAATGCCATATCCTGATCAAACACGTTCACCAATCAATCATCACCAAATAACGCTTGTGCAAGTTAGGCGTTTGCTTTTCAGTCAATTGTCAATAAAAGTCTCTCCGTAGAGAGCAGGCAGACTTTCAACACGATACTTACACAATGAGAAGGTTCAGACACGTGTCTTTTTCCACTTCAAAATATGGAGAACAGATGGCACCACCAGTATTAAATAAAACAAGAGCATCACTCTGACAACATAAATACATTAGGGCCACGCATTATTCATTCACACAACACGTTTCAGTATGAAAATAATTCGTAAGAAATTCTCTAGAGTAATGTTTATGAAGTGCACGTGCAGTTAAGTAGTTGTCAGTTAAGTCTGCGCACTATTAAGTACAGTATCATATAATCATGGCCCCCCACATCCTTGAGTAGGGCCCATAGGCTAGGATCTTTTGCGAGCCCCCGACCAGACTTTCACGGGCCCCTTTTATGGTGGATTTTATTTTTGGATATAGCGTGAAAGACAATAAAAATAATGAATATCATCGCAGGCCCCAGGGCTGGAGCTTTGCCAGCCCACCCCTTGTGGGGCGATGCATATAATACGTCATTGTTTTAAGATTATCACAGAAGTGGATATGAAAGGGCGAAATCCAATCATCTGGATGGATCGGCTGAAAAGTGTTCAATTTTCGAGCAATACCAGCAGCAGAAATGCATCGAAGATCACACAAAGCAACGAGAGCAAACGATTCAAGAAATTCATTCCGGTGTTTCAAGTAAGGTGACGAAGATGTTACTGAGCATTGCGGAGATATCATCGTATTTTTAAATAATAATAACTTCAAGAATATATATTCGTGAAAAATAATATTTTTTAAAATTTAAAAATGACGTCTAGATGCGAGTAAAAAAAAATCAGCGTTTTTTGTTGCAAAAACGTAACCAGCAACCCCTCTTATTTTTCAAGATTTCGCTATCAGTAAACGAAATTTGCATATGCGGATTATACTCAGGCAATTACGGAAATGATGGAAATGGGCCTTTGACGGAGAACAGGATCTAAGCCGAAGAGGCTTTCCAAAGTTTGTTTTCATTGAAAGTCGTTAGAGACGTCGGAGACAAGGGTGCTTTGGGGGCTCGAGCAACCACAGTATTTTACAGCATGGGTTCGAGCGATCCCAGAATTGATTCGGAAATACACGTGCCCTACACAAAGCTCAAGACATGCACCCATATGTCTGAAACACTTTCGGACGCTCCTGTGAAGGCAAGATAGCTTAGTGGGTTCATTTCGCAATTCCCCAAATCTTTATACCTTGCTATTGCAATTAAGAAACTGGACATGTATACAAAGAAAAATGCATGGGATTCACGGGATTCACATGCAAAAGGGCGTAAACAGGGGGGGGGGGAACTAGAGATTACCCTCCAAAATTTGAGAAAATGGGTGATATATATGGAATATCATGGCTTATAGTCTGTCGTTCTATCACTCTGGTCCCCTTCTCCCGAAATACAAGTTGTTCATCTCCGAAAGAAATTTCTGGCTACCTGTCTTAGTTTCATATGAATCTATTCTAGAGCGATGGGATTATTGCAAAATCAGTCTGAGAGCGCGTAAGTAACAAAAAAACCTTCTGGAACACACACGAACACCAGAATTCTGTCACCGGACTCTCAGTCAGTCTGCGTAGCCGAGTTTGAATCTTACGATGACCATTGACAGAACGTAAATCTTATAACAGCTTATTGGTAAACGAGTTTGATCTGGAGGATGTGATACGCAATTAGGTGAAAGAAAATTAATATTAATTAAAACTTCTCTATATAGGTTACAGTAAAAAAAAAAAGTTTTACGAATACTGTTTCGATTGATTTGTATAAAATTATTACCTGTATCAACAAGCGTGAGGTTTTTTCTCTTGCCAGTTTCGGCGGCTTTGTGGTATGACGGCCCGTTCGTGTACATGAGCGTCGTATAAGGCATGCCGTCCTTTTCAGAGATGCCAGCTTTGCCTAATATTGGGTTCCCTCTCTTCGGGTAACCATTGACGGTGAACACGTGGGAGTGATCGGCCGTCACGACGATCAGAGTGTCCTTCCAGGATGTCATGTTGATTGCTGTTTGAACTGCTTCAGCGAGCTCCACCGTCTCCGACAGGGCACGGATGCCGTTGTTATTATGATGAGCGTGGTCGATTCGGCCTCCTTCAAAGCATGAAAGATAGAGAAAATTAATTATATCAACATCTACTTATATGAAAATGAAGAGGCATCACGACGGGGCCATTCATGTTAAACAAGTTATCATACCTCACACTGAGTCAGTAAAACTAATTTCTCAATTCACAAACCTTACCTTCAACCATGAGGAAGAATCCTTTGTTATTTTTTTGGAGCAGAGAAATTGCCGATTTCGTCATTGTACTCAGTGATGGTTCTCCTTTTGGGCTCTGGTTCCTGTCTATCTCGAATGACAAGTGATCGTGGTTGAATAATCCTAATAATAAATTATGAAAAGAAAATTTACGTTTGAAAACTTTTCTGAAAAATCATATAAATACGTATAGGCTATATGAAATCTCTTCAGTACTGATAAGGCATGAAGGTGACGGGCACTTGTTGTTATCACTCTCATGAGATGAATATGTCGGTAATAAAAATACATGCAGGGTGATTCAGAAGTCATCGTACAAATTTTTAGGGGATGTAGAAAACAAACCAGAATCACATAGTAATGTACAAGCCAATAATGGGTGGAAAAACTCTTTATTTAGCGATACTTTACACGAGGACAGCACCCGTACACTAATTGCACCATACACAAAGTGCATGTCCGCCATTTCAGCGTTCGTAAATTGTTGCATGCTCTCCGTACGCAATCGGAAGTTTAAATGACTAGCGCGGCATTCCAACTACAGCGCTGGCGGACAGCGCCCTCCAGCGGATAACAGCTCCCTCAAGCATGCATAACTGGATGGTAAGAACTTTGAGCACTTTTTGTGAAACTTAACGTGTATACGTTCTGTCCTCTTGTAAAGTATCGCTAAATAAAGAGTTTTTCCACATATTAGTGGCTTGTCATTTCAGCATCTACGTTATCTTCCAGCTAATCAGGTTGGGGTTTCCGGTCATTCATTCCCATGTGATTCTGATTTGTTTTTGTTGTTTTATACCTCCCCTAAACTAAAAGTTTGTACGTTGAGTTTTGAATGACACTGTATATCCTGCATTGCCCCTGGCACAAACTGCACAGAAGTAAATATCTATTAATATATAAACGTAGTCATTAAATATGCGCAAACACTCAGCTGATTTGATTTTTTCACTACCCTTTATTAGCACTAAGCTATTGGCACACTCATGATCAGCCTAGTCCAATAGTCATTCACAAATATTTGCTTTCAACTTACAAAAAGTGACGTTTGACTCTCCTTGCTATAATAAAGCACCAGTGGCATGGGATGGCTTTACATTGATCCAGAAAGACCTATTGTTCCTTGGCCAATATTTGCTTCCAGAACACAATAATACGCCAGCGCGTGTTGTGACTGCTGGTGTGGACAGACGGATTGGAAGATCGGGAATGAAGGCGGCTCTTTTGACTTAGAGGGCTGGAAGGGGTCCCATTCGTCATTTCGACCAGCCTTCCAATACCTTTCAGCCTTCAATATTTGACGATCATTGCCAATGGTGGAGTGGCCACACTACTCTCCCATAAAAAAATTTGGAACGTATTGGACCAGGCTGTATACTAGTGTGGCCTCGGCTTTACAGAAAAAACTCAAGACGATAAAACATCCTCAAGCAGAAAAACGTCTCGACGTTGAAGATCTATGAGAGCAATTATTTAGTTCACTAACGGGAATTGTCCGTTAATAGTTAGTGAAATATATTGGAGCCTTATTTCACAAAGTTCAAAGAAGTGCAAGTTTTAATGTAGTAGAATCATATTGGTCCAGTGCAATGTAGGCCCTTCTGCGACTTTTTTTTGTAAACGAAATGTTTGTGGGGCAGATTCTCAATTTGTATTTGAAATGACAACTAAAAGCCACATTTTACAGCTAGGAGTTTTAGGAATGTGTACGAGGTGCATGTACGATTAAAAAGCAGTAGTGGCTAGCAGTTTCATTGTAAAGTAGATATTCATTCATGAAATTTCTTCGAATTTATTGGCAATATGGATCAATGCTCACCTAAGAGATAATCAACATTTTTAGTGACACTCAGTAGCTGCTCAGCGTTCGTAACGTATTTCGATCGAGCATTCCGGTTAGATTTTTCTTTCTTCCAGTAATCCAACAGGTCGAGGCCATCCAATCTTGTGCCGGTCTTGTTTGTCTGAGGATCCTTAGAGTCCTTGGGCATGAAATGCATGCGACCGCCGCCAAGTATCACCTGTAAAGTGGAACGTTAAAAGATTGAATAATTTATAGGTACACAAAACGGATAACGACAAGCTTCAGGTGAATTTTTAAAAGCATTAACCCTTTAAGCAGAAATGACAAGATATCTTTCCTCCATAAACCCTTATTTTAGTATTGACAAGCACAGATATTTTCTTAAGTTGATTATTTTTCCATATACCTTTTAGTTTGCACCTGCTGAAAATCGGAAGAAAGCCTACTCCATTAAAAGATATGGCATTTTAAAATAAGGTTTAGTGATATATAATTGCCGCTTAAAGGGTTAAGCGTCACACGTACCTTAAGATCTCTCCCAGGTAAGTCTTCGACGAGTTGCCTGGCGATATCTTTGCAACGGCTGGCGTTGGAAGGCATCTTCGAGTCCGTTTCCCAATCTCGATTCGCCGAATGTGCGTACAGAGATGCAGGTGTGGCATGAGTTACTCTTGTAGTTGTAATGAGACCAGTATCTTTGCCTTATGAGATAGTAATTAAATTTTATTATTTATAGCCAAGCGGGCATTAATGGTGTAGGCAAAAATGAGTAGAGGATTGCAATGGGGGAAAATGGTCGATGTGAATTTTCAGCTTACTCACCAGCTTCTTGAGCCCATTGTAATATAGAATTGACCTCGTTGCCGAACAGGGAATCACAATTTCCCGCTTTCGCTCGTGCGGACACTCCCACTGTTTTCGAATTGGTTTTGACTCCTGTGAAAAGAGCCGTCGCCGTCGATGCCGAGTCAGGAACTTGATGGCTGACACTGTATGTCTATTAATATATGGAAAAAAATATATAATTTCAACATGAAAAGCATATTTTACAGAGGCTGATTACTTAACTCCACTTGCCGCATTTACTGGTGAACCGTTGACCCTAGAAGCATGCTTCCAAATCAGAGAAAATAGCCAAATAACGTGCACAACTCAAATTCGTCATTCATGTTGCAAGGAGTTGTGTAGTTATCAAAATATCGAAATAAATTTGCGTGAGAATCTCACGCGACAGAATTGAAACTTGCATATAAAATTTGCAACTCATATAGTGGATACAATAACAAGAGACTTCTAAACTTGCGTGCATCGTCCACCTTACAATCTCCCACTACCACCAGCCCAATGTAATTTCATCTAAAAATCGTTGTGAGGGGAATGAGAGCTTTGTGATGTATGGAAAAAATTCGCTTCACTCTGTGACTATGCATACAACACACAACACACTCCTTCCCACTCCACCCCAACCCAATTTTCTTTTCTTACAAACTGTGTGCATCGCCAACATAATCTATAGCAGTAGACCTCCGTCCGTCACCTGAATGTTTTTAACACGTGGAACGATCAAAGTTCTTATTTAAAGACAATATGTGCTTTTTTCTAAAGAAGTTTGATGTTCATCTAAATGCGTAGGACGATTTGTAAGAAACACAAGTGCATTCCTAGGACGATTTGCCTAGGACAAATGCCTGGGACGATTTGTAAGAAACACAAGTGCATTCTGCCTTCTTTATAGATTTGCTTTTTGCTGGAAGTCTGCCACACCATGGGATATTCGAATGTATCGTTTTTCGTCTATATCAATGATTCCCAACGTGGGCGATGGAATGTTCCGGGGGGGGGGGGGTGGTAGAAGCTACGGGTATAACATGGGATTCTATGGGTTAGATTGCGCTGGGGGGCGATGGGACAAAAAAGGTTGGGAAACTATGGGCTATATAAATCTTATCGTAGGGGTTTCATTTGACTGACACTAATGATAATAAGCAAAGTAAAGAAAAAGAAAAGAAAGAATAAATAAACACTTTTATTTTTTCGAGCAACTGAAAAGAAAATGGTGGTGAAGAGTAACACCCATAATTGTTAAGAAACAAGTAACAACGGAGTTTTTCCTGAAAAAGTTCCTTTTTCAAGAGGATGTCATACATCAATTTTTGGCCGTGATACGGAAAATAGGAGAGAATTATTCTCCGCTGAGTGATGAGCAGTTTAGACAAGAAGTAAATTTGAGAACTCTTCACGAATGAAAGACTTCCTAAAGAAGACATCAATGGCAACATTGAATGAGTATGTTTTAAAAGTCATAATGTAACATAAGTGAAGACGTCTCAAATCTCTAAAGGGTTTTTTTTTTTACGCTTCCTGCTCAAACTGCACGTGAGGCTGACAAGTGATGAAAGGAAACGTGTATTCCTTTTCATCCTTGAAGGGTGGTCCGATAATAATAACGGTCATTCATCGGCCATTATTCCGCGATGATGATGATGGTAGTGCCAGTGTGATTTGACGAGCGGACAAAATGGTTTCTAAGTTTCTAACATCAAGCTTGGCCTCTGCAGAAACAAAAAGCGACGGCATTGAAACTGTTGGTGAAGATGATGATGAAGTTGAAGATACACGAGGGTGGCAATGCGAGGGAGTGTCCGTCGAAATCCGGTTTCCTGTTGGCACGAGAATTGCGAGACCCGGAGGACAATGATGAAGCCGTTCTGGCAATTTGTGACGTTAATACGTTGAATAGTGTTGATGATTTGTCTCCGAAACTTGCCAAATTGACATGTTCATATTCTGTCAGTTAAATACCTTTCATGCCGATTTTCTGTTTTTAATTATCGACGTGTAAACTGATGTGAAATGTGATTTTTTTCGAAGAGGTTGAATTGCACGAACAATGAGATATTGACAAAAATTATGAAGGGTATAGTAGATAGTATTAGTCGTTATAGACTAGTGCAGCATAGTTTCTTAAATTTTTTCTTCTATCACCCCCCCCCCTCTCAATTTTTGTCTCACTGATCCCCCACCAAACTCAATCCAAACCATAATCAATTCTGGAGGGGGTGGGGTTTTGCTCTGCCGCATGATACAAAATTTTGTGGGTGCTCGAGCACCCCCAGCTCGATACCATGGAATTCTATATTGAACTCATACCTTCTACTGTCCTAAAAAGGGGTGATATTGCCCAATTTGGGAAACACTGGATTGGTAATTTTTTTTACCAGGAGTTCGTGGAGAGAGGTTTCAGGTAGCCCACGAGCATGGATGAGATGACTACTGTAATAATGATAGTACTGAAAAAATGTAATAATGGTAGTACTGAAAAAATGTAATAATGGTAGTACTGAAAAAATGTAATAATGGTAGTACTGAAAAAATGTAATAATGGTAGTACTGAAAAAATGTAATAATGGTAGTACTGAAAAAATGTAATAATGGTAGTACTGAAAAAATGTAATAATGGTAGTACTGAAAAAATGTAATAATGGTAGTACTGAAAAAATGTAATAATGGTAGTACTGAAAAAATGTAATGACTGTAATACTTAATGATAACTATACTGTATCAATTTTTTTACATTATAATGCGATGAATTTCATTCTGTAAACGGGCCGTGGCCTTTATCTACTGGCAGGAACGCTCCCTGGCCTTTCTTCTTATTGGCACAAAGAGTCCGAGGAGCACCAAAGGTAAAGAACCTCCCACATGTTACCAAACGGCGGATCATTTGGGAGAGAGGGCTCCAATTTATATTTTTTTGGGCATCTAAAGTGGATTATATTTTGCAGCCCTAAAGTAGGCTTAAAGAAAATTAAGTCATTTGCCACTCTCTCTTCATAAATTAAAGAATGATGGCAACACCAGTAGAACACGAAAACACGAATTATTCTGACAACATAAATATGCAATATATACATATGTGCAACACTTTCCTTTATGCAAAAAAAATCGTTAGAAATTCCTCAGAGGAAAGTAGTAGCCCTAAATTTGATCTGGTCGGTATTGTAATGCATTTTACATATGTATAAGGCTAAATGACTGGGAGAACATTTACCTTCGCGAGAGCGACATCAGGAAATTTCTCGAAGCTCAATTGAGAGTCTTCTCCAGGTCTACCTTCTCTCTGGCCCTGGTATATTCTAGCAGCTGTGACAGTACTGACGCCCATACCATCTCCAACGAAGATTATAATGTTTTTGGCAATCTGAGTATTCGGTTGCTTCCTCAGCGCATCCAGTAGATCTTGTTGGCCCACTTCCGACCAGAAAGTTGGCGATTCTTCTAAAACAAAAACATCGAAAATCATACATAATACATTCTTGGTGGGATCGGTAAAGTGAAAAAAAGAAAAGTTCTTGAACTTGATCGTTATACATGACACATACATAACAAGGGCTAACATCAAAAATGAAAAAAAAAAAAAAAAAGAAAGAGGAAAAACCAGCATTTCATAACTAGAAAACGCGGAAATCAACGAAGCATCGAAAAAATGTCGAACAAAAACATTTTTTTTTCTCATATTAAGATCCAGTTTCCTTGAAAAGGAAAGAACTTTTGCAATATTCTCATGTAATAAGTGACGCCGATAGAATTGAAATGAAACCATTAGAAGAATGGGTGGAGGAAGTTTTTACATTGATATGAAATACACGGACATGGAGATATACCGGCAGGTATCTACGGGAAAGAATTTAGAGAATGATGATCACACGAAGGCATCTCAATATCTTGGCGAAAGCACATACAGGGTTCGCATAAATGAGTGACACATTAAAAAAAACATATTTTCAAAAGTATTACACATAATGTAATCAGTGATATATAAAAGGAAAGAAAAACATTCCAAGTTTTTCTTCAATTACGAAATATTCAATGTGTGAACCTTTCGTAACCCGACAAACATCTAATCTGTAATCAAATTCATTCCACGCATTTTACAATTTTAAACAGTGAATGGTAAAAAAAATGATTCACAATGCAGTACCGATGCGTTAGTAAAGTTCACTGAGTGTTTTGGCAATTTTTTATAAACCACCATTGCCAAGGACACTCAAAATGAACTTAAAGAACGCATCGCTGTTGCATTTTGAACTATCTCTTCCCCCCACAAACAAGCAGCTTTGGTTTCACAGCGTTTGGTCTTGAGGCAAGCTGTGAGCTGCTAGACGTTGCTGTCATTGAAAGCATAAAGCGCTGTTTTAGGCTTTGAACTTTGAAGGACCAGACACACCCCACTTCACATCTCTCAGAGAGATATCGAAGTGTTTTCGAAGGCTGGACGTGTCCGGAAATTTTATTAAATTACAAGTAACATTAAGATAGATTTAGAGCAATTGGGCCCAATAACAATGATTAATTTAGAAATCTCGCATATGACATCTCGGCACCGGGAGCGTCCTTGAGGTTCGGTGAGCGTCTTCTGTAACCTAGTATGTTGACATTCCACTCATGTTTACATAGTCATTTCGGATTCTTGCTCCGCAGCTTACGCTGCTGAGGGGACTGGACGTCCAGCCGTCATAGTGTTCGTCCTCGTTTAGATGATAGGTCTTCATTCCTCTATTCATGCCAAAAAAAAACGCAACTACAATGAGCAGATCTGCTACTTTAGCAGTGGAAAATCTGGAATCGCAGATGCATAATCGGGCATCACGGTGATCATTGTAAATAGAAATAAAAATCATACGCTGATTGCGTTTCTGCAGAAATATATGTAATTAATGGATAATCTTATTGATAAAGATTATATAAATTGTCCTAATTTCGAGCACGGTCAAGCACAACGCTGCGACGTATGCGACGCACACAGCTGATAGTAGATCACCGCATTCATGCGCTGCCACAGCTGTAAACATTTAGTCGGTTCCAACCACAAAAACGCCGATAATTACGTCTGCGCGACCTCAAGTTATAAGTATGCGCAGTTGTGGATCTTAATACACGAGTGGATGGTGTGTAGTCGGCATCGGCAAGTTTAATTCGTCGGTGGCCACCTTTTTTATCATGCAGCAAATGTAAGTTGCTCTCCAGGAAATGCAGCAGTTTCATCACACGCGATAATTGAGCGGACTCTGAAGAACACTTTTCTTCCAAACGTATAGTTTATCCGCCGGTATATCACCAAAGTGCAACTCCGCCGTGTGTGGACATAGAGAAGCGTAGTGCCACAACGACCCTTCTGCGCCGCATTGCTGTTTTGGACTGCAAAAGGGATGACTATTTTCGTGAATCAAGAGAAGCCGGACGTAAATTTCATGTAAGGTAAGTGAGGGTAATATGGCCACATGCCATAAAGATGTCAAACCTTCAGTGGTTTTTGCTGAAATCTGTATGATAAATTATGAAAAACAGAATATAATAAAATATATCTTGAAGAATTATTAAAAGACGAAAATAATAATTCACGATATAATTTAAACCAAAAATATAAAAAAACAGTATTTTTTTCAGTCTACTTCTTGTCCGTATTCCCAACAGGTGAAGGTAATATGGACAAGAAAGTCCTCCACGTGCACATATCTCAACAAATCGACAAGCATTTTCACGAGAACTTATTGATTTAAAAAAAGTTATTTAATAATTTTAAAATTAATAATTATTAATTAAGAGAAAATTAATAATTTTCTTTTCGTATTTAATTTTAACTTTTTTAATTTAAAATTAAATACGAAAAGAAAATTATTTCGTCCAGAAAATAAATTTCGTAAGATTTAACTGAATTTTAAAATGATAAATAAAAAAGTTGATATTTTTTTTAAGGGAATTAAGAGACACATTTTGGACAGAGATATAAATCCTTTTCCTTCCTTCTTTAGGAATAGAAATTGGGAGAGAGGGCTAAAGACCTGGTCACATGGAATTTCTGACAAAAAACATTTGATACTTGATATCTTACCTGGCTATGGTGGTCAAATGAGGTACCCGAGAAACCTGGACAAATCCCGAAATCCGTTATTAAAAACCGGGGCAAAACAGGGACATTTTCAAAACCTTCATTTGATGGACATTACAGTGTAAAATTGCAAACTTACAATGTAATATACGAAAATATAATCGCACTACTTCTACACAGAGGTGCCAAAACGAGTGAAACGTCAGGACCGGGGGCTATGGTTGTCAGACGTCCCGTGCAATTTTCACTTAACACATAAAAGCAACGTTAAACGATCTTTATTCTTTTTGAATTAATAAATCTGTTCTTTTATTCCGGCGATACTCCCACTTGGCATAGCTCTGCAAAACCAAGCCGTGTCATCACAATCGAAAATGTCCTCCATACACTAAGTATTTCATCTAAATTTCACAAAAGATTCACAACGAACCTGATTATCCGCGCAATCTCTTCAGCATCAAAATGTTCCTTCGCTGCTTACTGTGTAATCAGCCTTTCGAAGCATAAACATTTTCAGTTTTCTAAACCTTAGGTGATTTTCTATGCTTTTTGCATAATCATGGTGCGTTTGATTGATGCATTTCCGAATCTTTCAGCATGAAACCATTGCAATACAAATTAGTCAACATCGTTGAAATTCAATTTCTTTTCATTTCTCTCGCCAATCTTCAATTTCATCAGAATTTTTCTTGATGCTTGAGATTGGGAAATTCCGTATTCTTTGCCAAATTCAGTTTGCGTTGTTGTGTTTTTTATTGCATCTTAAACCTTTAATATGTTGCACAACGCAAACGCTTCTTCTTCGCGATCATTTTTAAAATTTCAGGACATTGCATGAAGTCATGATGTTTATGCAGATTTTTATTTCCATTGAAAAAGGTAACGTACTTTGTAGGCTCAACAGGGAACAAAAATAAAAAAAATAATAAAATATATTAAAGAAAGTTTAGGCTTTTTTGTGTATTTTTTTTTTATCTCAACTAAAAACATATTTGAAACAATTTCCAAATGTTCTATCAAATAAAAATATTGGCTACATAGTGGTTGATATATATATAAACAGATGTCATATTAATCACAATATTTCTATTAATTAAACGGAGAAAACTTTTTGAAATGATCCACAATAAGCTCTCTATATATTATTTCATATTCTCTGTAGGAGAAATTTTGATTCCAGAAGAATATCCGAAAAGCTGAGTATCTGTTTATCCATTACCCAATAAAGCAGGACCGACTGTAATTTTATTTTAAGTTAGTCTTTAATGCCTAAGGAAAAACCGGGACAAAAAGGCGTCCCGAAAGCCTTTTCCGGGATAGTGAATTTAACAGCGATAAAGCGGGACATATGGCTACCTTATACCTGGCTATAAAACCAACATGCCAAATACTCCAGAGAAACCTGCATGACAGACAGAAATTTATGTAGATTGAAATTGCAAAGAATACAGTTGATGAAACATTGAAAACCGTAAATGTCATGATTAAGCAACTAAAGTTGTGGAGTAATGAAAACTGAGAAGAAATACAAATGCATTGCTCTCCAGAGGAAAATAACAACATGATTTTCTGAATGTCACTTCTGACTTAATATGGCGAACTGGCGTGAGACTACGCATCACCCAAGCAAAATAGAAACAATTTGTCCATGTGTCCAAACGAACAGCTTAAATAGAATAGAAACTTCAAATTTCGAATTCTGTTTGAAAAAAAAAAAATTACAGAAAATTGACCATGTATTACAATGTGGCCATATTACCATCAGACACCTTATATTCTATCAATCTTTCAGGGTTTTACCATTTCTGAATCACCTTGCATCAAGAAGATACGTCATGGCGAGGAGAAAAAAGAACCAAAATTTTAACATGATCTGAACTTTGCAAAACGCGTAATTAATATATACAGAAAAGAAAAAGCTTCTTTCGTGCAGCGTACTCTATCGACCAAAATTTGAACTAATTTTTTTTTCCTACTGAAAAAAAGAAAAAATAATAACTCTGATGAAAACAATTTTTTCACAAACCGCATTCAAATTTATCAATTCCTCCCATTTTTACGAATTTTTTAAACTATTTGCGCGAATTTATTGGACACCGTGTATATATATATATGAGAAAAAAAATAACAATGGAAATGTGGGATAATTTTTTTACACACCTCATTTAACATACACATGACTGTTATTTAGTGAAGATACAATTTTGTGCCATCTTTTTGGGGGGAAAAAATCGTTACATTACAGCAAACTGCTAACTTTGAAAATTACATAGAGAACATACTCCAAGTCGTTTAACGCATAGTCGACCATTGAGGGATGTATAGGCCCCACCATATACTTTTTTTGAGCTAAAATTTCTTTTTTCTGGGATATACTACGTATCTCTCTATCCCTCGTATCTTCTCATCGTAGTACTGACTGTGCCTACGTAACCGTGACATTGGCTTCGCGTACCAATTTATCTTGGTAAAAGTTCGTGTCGACGGGTGTACTAATATTATGGCAGTCTGTATATACTTCTTCGGAACCTGGAATTTTCTGGTATAAATGGAGGCAGAAATGTTCAGAGAAAGATAGAGCTGAGAGATGGGAATCTTTGATTCTTAGGCAGAAGAAAGTGAAGCGGAAAAAAAGAAATCGCGCTGCTTGGTCAACGATGTGTGTAAAGAATATGAAGAAAATACAAAAAAAAAAAAGTTTTACGCTGTTGTTGGAGAAAAAACAAAGAATTTCATTCAGGAAATGAATTAAAAGAAAAACAAACTATTTTAGATGCCATAAAAAAAAAAAAGATATTAAAGAAACGGTTTTCACAGCGTTTAGTTCCAAGAGATTGATTTGAGAGAGAACTAATAGTTATCGATATTTTCTCATCGGTTTTTGGAGAAATTAAGGATTTTTCATGTATATACACATTTATACAAAAATTGCCACGTTTTTAAGACAAATAAATTCAATTGGTCGAATGGTCGACGCGTGACGGCTCTCCATTGAAGAGCCGAAACGCGTCGACCATTCGACCAATTGAATTTATTTGTCTTAAAAACGTGGCAATTTTTGTATAAATTAAAACCAGGCAAAGTTTCTCATTTTTGTGATAAGAAAGAAAGTGATACACATATCACTTTTTGTCTAAATGGAAATATATTGCAAAATATGCTGTAAACTTATGTTGTAAAACATTGGTAATTTTTGCAATTTGTGGCAAAGTGGGCCACTTTGTTAAACTGATCTTTATAATATTGTAGATATTGAGAATATTTGCAATCGACGAGATTTATAATAATAATATACTACTATTATTATTATGCCAAATTTTGACTATCATTATTCGAAGAAAAATAATGCTTAAAATTATTTATTTCCCTTACAAATTTTTGAATGGTAATGTGTTCTTTAACAATATTTTGGATGAGATTGTTCCTCGATAATGCTTACGGATCTTTTCAACAATGGAAGGCTTTTCAACAATGCTTATGGATCTTTTCAACAACGCTTATGGATCTTTTCAACAACGCTTATGGACCTTTTCAACAATGGAAGGCTTTTCGACAATGCTTATGGATCTTTTCAACAATGCTTTTAGAGCTTTTCAACAATGTATGGCTTTTCAACAATGATTATGGCTTTTCAACATGGACAATGCTATCATGCTATGAGAATATTAATTGAAGAAGACAATCATAATGAGTCTAGAATTGTTAGATTTGCCAGGGATATTCTGAATTCTCTAGCTTTGCTTATGAAGTTTTTATTAAGAAATAAAGAATGCTGCTCGTCAGTCGAATTTCAATTGCTTTCATTGAAAAAGTTATCAGCCCATCACACACATATCAGGCTTTTCAGGAAAGAAAACATCTACTCTTACTTATAATGAGTGTGGATGTTTTCTCTCCTGAATAGCCATTGAAGAGGAATGATTATAATCAATCAGAAGTAACGAAGACAGAAGTAAAAAGTAGCTGTTGAATTTATTCATATAACGTATATAAATTGACGAGATTTATATTTTTAAATTTGATTAATTCATTAAAAAAATTATTTTGCTGCTGGAAGTTGGGTTTATTTTCTTCCTACCCTTCTGAAGAAAAAAAACCCTATCCCTATATAATCCATGTGAAATTTTAACTCGTCTTTCGCGATTATTCTGTGGAGCCAATTAATCGCGTAAAGCGAGGGACACCTCTATTGTATTTGAATTATATTACTTTTTAAAACTGATTCCGTAACGTTTCCTTTATATTAGTTTTTTTTTCAGTTTCATCATAAGCAAAATATATCCTAAAAACGGCAAATTATATAAACCACCGTTAATTTTTAAGACGGTGGAGATTGTATAAGTATGTGTATATGATTAAATCTACCTTTATCAACATATATACGTATAATGTGTGCAAAAAGTCCAAATAAAATTTCAAAAACTAATAAAAAAAAGGAATCAATTGACATAAAAAACATGCAGGGTGTACCAAAATACTTATCAAGACAGATTTTTTTTTAAATAAATAATAATGAATAGTTCAGAATTTCACTCACAGATGACGCTGCTTCACAAAATATCTCGACATAACAAAAAATACAACACAAGCTGTGTGTGCATAATTAATGTTTATTACGGTTTCACATTACATAAAACTGTCCTCATTTTTAAATACGAGCACTCTTTTGTTCGTTTAGATGTACTCCGAACTGAAAAGGAGCGCTCATAATGAAATGTGGTAGTTTATGTAACGCAAATCGTAATAAACATTAATTATGCACTGTTCGTGTCGCATTTTATGTGTCACGTTGAATTTTTTGTGAGTGAAGTTTTGAACATTATTTTAAATTCATAAACTGTAGGGGGACGGTAAGTATTTATTGCACAACGCACCTTTCTATGCCAAATGGTTGATTTTTTTATAAATTTTTAAACTGTGTCCGGGATTTCTTGCCCACCCTATATTAATTGGAACTTCTAACGATTAAAAAAAGCAACAAGCTCTACATACACAAATAAGTCCAGCAATCATAGTTACTGACAGAGACTTCTACGATGCGTATTCATGATAATTATCGTATTTATGGCATGATAACTCGGAATAATGTACGCGTACTGTACAATGTTCCACTGTAGGAAAGGCTGTATGAGAGACATTGCTTGAGGATAACATTACGATTCAAAAATATCCACGTCTTCGGAAGAAGTTAAAACAACATCATTTCTGGAGAAGTCAATTTCAAAATCATTCCCAAGAAAATGATGATCATTTTGATCGTGATAGTTCTTCATACAGAATTTGTTTTCGCTTGTTTTCTCCATGCTCAAAGACAATTTTTGTTCCGCAACACAAGCGGGTGAAATCATTGCCTAGAGCGTTTGTGGATTGAGTTATTATATATTTTTGCCTTTTTGGAAAAAAGTGGGCTTCCATATTTTTCTTCACCGCTGTTTCCAGAAGCTATCATTTTCCTCCCCTCAACTTTCGCCATATCCATTGCATTTCTATAATGATGGGCTAAGTATGCATTACCATGAATTTCTCAGGTTCAATCGGATTCCCATCCCGCTTAAGTGACTATGATAAGACTGCCTTAGGGCTTCACAGACATTTCCGTAGGGACGCGGATGAAAATACCCATACAACCCTTGGTTTTTGTTTCGAGATAGAGAATACGATTTCTTTTTCTTTTTTTCATGTTTTTATTATTATAATTAATATACTGATTGGGCAAAAAGTCTGTAGAAACCTTAAATATCCATAAAAACCTGAAAAATAACCGAAATAAAAAACGGTTTGCAGGGTTAGCATCGCTAGGTCACGGGAATTTTTTTTTCTAAAAAACAGCCAACAGGTGGCGCTGGCCTGAGCGACTTGGGTGGAAATATGCAAATGAGACCGTTAAAAGAACTTGCGCTTCCAACTTCATTATTTGCATATCTTTTCTTTGACTTGTGCACGTCAGTGCCACCTATCGGCTGTTAGTTATTTTTTTCCCTCATCTTAAGAAATTCCCGTGACCTAGCGATGCTAACCCTGCAAACCGTTTTGTATTTCGTTTATTTTTCGGGTTTTTTATGAATTTTTAAAGTTTTTACGGATTTTTCGCCCACCCTGTATACATTAAAAAGAATAATGTGAAATCATTGGGATTGATTATTAAAATCTCGCTAGGGATCATACGAGCCATTCTGGTTATTAGATGTAAATGACAAAATTAATGTACATAATAGTTTATGCAGGATGATTCCATAACTATCCTTGGCCACAAATGTTGATCCAAGAGGCATATTTCCAATTACAAAAAGGTATTCAAATAACATGTAGACACAGATACGTCATTCATGTTGCAAGGGGTTGTATAGTTATTTACACATAAAAGTTGACTTTTTATACGGACACCCTGTTCTCACATATACCAAACTAAAGAAAAATTTTGGTTCTGTCTTTCTTGAGGAAAAAACATTAATGTGAAAATCTTTCTATATGAGCACCCTGTCCTCAAAAACCTAATAAAAAAATTCTACGTTATTACGAGCTATAGTCCCTGCGATATTTGAATTCAAAAATCGGAGTAAAGTTTGGAAAGAACAGCATAGACAAGGGAAAACGCGTTGTCAGTTTATGCCAGTGTTCCTCGGATTGTGCGTCGCGGCTCAAATAGGCGTCGTGGCGAGCTGGAGATATTTATTTGTCAGCCTATTTATGCTTTGAAGTGGGTTCTTTTATAAGGGAATATATCTACCAAACTATTCTGGTGAGCCGCAGATGAACCATGAACTGCACAAGAGAGTCACGGGTGCCAAAAATTTCAGAACCATTGGTTTATGCTGTTCTTTCCCAATTTCTATCTTATATATTTGAATTCAAATATCTCAGCGAATATTGCACTGAGAAATACGGAACTTTTTTTTGTTCGCCTCGGGAGAGGCAGAACAACTTTGTAATCGGGTTCTTGAGAACGGGGACTGTATAAGAGAAGTTAACATTTTTATTTCAATAACGATACAACCGCTCGCTACATAGATGACGTATTTGAGTTCTACACGTTATTCGGATACTTTTTCTGATTGAAAGTATATCTCGTTCAGCGGCTCACGAGTAATTTGCGGCCAAGGGGGGACTATGTAGAACCGTACTTATAAAAATGCACACGATTCATATTCATTACGTATAAATTAATCAGGTGTTAGAATTCATTAGACATGTAGATTAGATTCAAATAATTTTGAGCGAAATTAGCGTAAAATATTAATATTACAATATAGTATGTGGCAAATAGGAATGTCCGTTTTGCAATAAAAAAATAACATCAGCCATTATAATGTTACTTCAGAATTAGAGTGAAAGATAAATGACTAATAAAAAAGACAGTAAATGACAGGAATTATCGTGACATGTTAGAGAGAACTCGGGAGTTACAACATTGTCTGTCTCTCTTTTAATTTAAAACACATTTATTTTTTTAGTTTTGTTCATATCGTTTGCCAGAAACCAGTTACGTATTCTTAGTAAGTCTTCATTTATATAAGTATTTAGAGCACTCAAATTCTTTGAAGAATATAGAAGTATGGCATCATCCGCAAAGATCCCTTTATGTCAAGATTACACAGGTCGTTTATGTAGAGTAGAGGGGACCCAAAATTACACTACCTGAACCGGGTAAACTCTGCCTTATTATATTATCATTGATTTCAGCATATTGAAAACAATTGAATATAGGTTTGATTTAAACTCAAAAATATTACCTCTTATTCGTATTGAATGAAGTTTGATTAATAGAATTTTTTGCATGTATAACAGTATCAAAAGTTTTTGAAAAGTCTAACAAAATAGTCATAGTCGCATTACTGCCTTATTACCTAGCCACTTCTATTATAAGTAAGTAAAATTAGTGAATGATACTAAGCCATTTTTAGTGTTAGAGTTAAGCGAAAATCCATACTGGTTTTTAGAGAATTAATTGATTTTATTTAAATACGAAAATGCGAGGTGTTTTATGAAATATTTTCAATTTTTTTCAAGATTTTGGAAAGTATAAATGCAAAAAACATATAGGTCTAGATAACTACTTAGTTCATTTATACCACCATTCTTGAAAATAAGGGTTCATCTTTATTTATAAGATCGTTAATACGTGAGTATCCGTCCCATGAACAACATGTGGCTCACAGGACAAGAACGTGTTGAAGGGGCATGCCAATACGAGAAGCTTATTTTTAAAAGGAAGCATTTCCACAATTACTAAATTTGCAGCAGAAATAAAAACCTTTTCTTCTCCGGAATGGGCTGCTTTACAAAAGTAGCAAATAGTCCAACAGGTAGCTTAAGGGAGTGGAGTAATGGTATTTAAATATTATGTTTCTTGATCAAAATTTAAGGGAATCAGTTCAAAGGCGTTCAATTCATTATACATTATAATTTTGGAAATGTTCCGTTTTGAAAGAAAATTAGTAGAAATGTTACCCTTTGATCAAAACTGAAGGTGGTCAAGTCTAAAAAATTGGAAATTTCTACGCCACCCATTGATTCCTGACGGTTTCATCTAGCCAAGGATAGTAGCCTTACTACTGTCTCGTGAATAATATAAGAAACACGATTATTCTACTGCGAAAACTGAGGTAACGGACACTCCCGTTAGCAGACTCCTCCATTGACGGACATTTTTTTGAATTACGCCGATGGGACTCAAAGCATTTTACTACCCACTAACGGACACTCCTGGTGTGGGGATAAAATTTTCGGACCCATGGGTGGCCGTTATCGAGAGGTTCTACTGCAAAATGTGACTCTGAAAGCGCTATAATGGTATGTTCCGTTTTGAAAAAAATTTCTTAACGTAAGTAGATAAACCCCTTTGTTATGTTCCCGTTTGAATGAAAAATGCTTAAGTAAATGAACGAGATGGATGTATTTATTCCCTTTTGGCAGAAACGACTAACCTTCCATTGTAATTTCGACAAAAAATGCTACCGCGTGAATAAACCCTGTTGCATAATCTCGAATGAGCTCACCCCAAAAATTCAGAAACCGTTGAAAGTGCATTTCGGAAAAAAAAGTGAATCTTTCGAAAATAAGCTCCTCATGCATGTGAGCGCGTTTTTGGAAATTTTTTTCATCAATTTTGCATCAATTCTATCCTTTCCAAAACTTTTTCTTATTAATCTGAATATAGACCTCACGATTCGATCTTCGTACAATAAAAGCAATGTATATTCGCTCTAATGTACGTCATTAAGTTACTGTTAATAAAGTTTTGATTTATACTAGGTGAAAATGTTCTTAAAATAAAAGTTTGAATAATATTTTTGACGGTGTGTGTCCAGATCTGAATAGATTCACAAAGTCATCAATCGTAATTACATTAATAAAGAGTTCAGAAGGAAAAAAACGACTTTACAGCAATTTTTTCGAAAACGCGGTAGCAGTGCCATCTTGTAGCTTACAAGGAATACTATCCCGACGTGCATTCATTTTTTGGGGTAAAAAGACTTTAAAGCCGTAAAAAAAATAGCGATAAAGTTTCTGTATACTGGAGGGAACACCATTATAACACTTTCATACTCAAAATCTACTTTTTGCTGTAAATCCCGTTTTCCCCCTGGACCCTTAATTTGTTTTGCATCGAATGAAAGAGAGATGGACTTGTTTGAAAGACACAGAAAGAGAGATAACAGACCGATGCGTTATATGACGTTTGAGTTATTGAATGGCCGTCTGTTAACTGTAGGTCGGCATTACCATAATAGAAAAATAAATAAATAAATATAAAGCGGGTCGTGAAGACCATTAAAACGACGTCTTCTCTCATTTCGAGATGAAGAACGTGATTATCATCGACCTTGAATGTGGAACGTGGATCTGATCGCCGTCTTCTTCATCATATTATCGCTCTCGTCGAGTCCACCACACGGTTTATCGACCACACCTCACTCATTTAGGAGTGGAATTTCAAGGCCAGGGTTCGTTAGGCTAGCATATCCCTTTACTAACCCCCTTTCCGACTTACATATTAACTTAACAACAACATAATATAACTGCAACGTCTCTGAGGAGGAGGAGGAGAAGAAACATTTATAGTTCAACGGGGCGATTTCAGAGAGATGTCATGAACCTGCTTATAGAGGGAGCGAGAGGACATTGAATTAACGCAGGATTTATTACCTTTACCATTATGTAATCCTCTAGCGGGGGTTTTCTTATAACCTATTACATTATATTACACTTTATTAATGAGTCCGTGAACATAAAGAGCACGCAAACAGGTGCGAGAGGGCTTTTTAAAGAAGAATTAATGGCACCATGTTTGCTGTCCCATTGAAGGATTCCATCTGTTGAGAACCTCCGCGAACAATTCAGAAGGATTAGGCGTGACCGGATTTACTCTTTTTTTTCTTCACGTGAGCAATATCCATCTTTTCTGCAAGAAAAGTTCGATGCTTTTTTTTTTTCAGTAGAATTCGGTTACTGTCTATTAAGCATTGATATTCGTGAAGATATTTCCCATGGATCATGTACCGTGAAAACGTATCGTTTTATCGGACAACCATATTCTCCAGATAAGGTGCTATTGATGTGGTGGTGGTAGTGGTATTAGTAATGCAAGCGCTGTTCAAAAATCCTAACACGTAGTGTTTCTTTTTCTTTAACACTGGTTACATTTTACTAAAACAGGTAAGGTTGATGCAGATTCCGATGAAGAGTCGATAAGATTCTGATTTTGCTAGTGAATGGCTTTCCTCTACACTCCAGTTGCTTAGAAATGAAAAAAAAAAATCCCACCCAGAGACACATTTTATATAAAAAATGAGGACATTCATCTTTTATTTTGTATTCTGATGTGATCATTTCCCCCCTTATCTAACATATTTGCATGTACGAGAAGGGGCCTTCATTTCCGAGATTTATTTTTACACTTCCTCGGCGTTGACATATTTCAAAATTCTGACCAGAAAAATACTGCTGCTCTGTTCAAGCCAAGAAGTTTCTCAGGGGATTGGCCTGAGAGATTTCAAAAGTTAGGATAGAGGGCACTTTTTCCTAGTGTGAGTTATTAGCTTAAAGCCGGGATTACACTATGAAAGTCTGATAAAAGATCTTTTACAAATCTTGAAAAAAAAAATCGACAAATAAACCTATCGGTTGCAATTTTGAACTTTTATAAAATAAATTTTATAAAATTTTTATAGTGTAATCGTTCTAAAAGATAATTTGCAGCAACTTCGGATATACACGATCATGCACAGAATACGGGCTACTTCTTTGCACAACCGTTTGCTCTTGTCTCAGTAAACTACTAGTGATGGCAGTGCTGCAACAAATCAAATTTCTAATAGTCTTATAGTATAGTATTTCTCAACCTTTTATAACCCATGGTCCCCGTCTTAACCAGGACCCTCTACCCTCATCCAAGATCGAGGCCAAAACGGAATTGAATTCAATAAAAACTAAATTTATAATAAACAAACATTTTTTATGAATGAGATCGATCTCCGAAACCCGACGCCAGGCCAAAATCATCTACAGCAGAAGGTCTCAGCTCGAAGCTCGTGACGTCAATGAAGAAGGCCACCTCACCTAGAGCCATTGGATATACTTCAAAAAAAGGGTAAAGATGGCGCATGCTTCGGCTATATCCGATGGCTATGGGTGACATGACCTTCTTCAGTGACGTCACTAGCTTCGTGCGGAGGCCTTCCGCTACAGATGGTGTTGGCCAGGCACAGATCCATCATCCCTCAAAAAAGCTTATTTAAATCAGATAAATAGATCTGTGTAAAATATGGGGACAATCCAACGAACCTACAATCGACCCTACAGACACGTTATTCTCGGTCCACACCTATCCTGGGCGGACCCAGGGTAAGACCTAGAGTTCATTGAACTTCCTTCTCGTGGGGATTTTATGCATGGCCGTCTCAACATCATGGGTCTCCGGAGAAAGGGATGTTCTGGGGGCCCTTTACCCACACTTAACTGGAACTAATAATTTGAATTTTACATACTTGCACTCGAAAATCATAGTAGCAGATCTCATCATATAAGCCCCTACGGATACGAGGGCTCCGGGCCATACCTATACGCCCCCCCCCCCACCACCTCGTAAAAATGGCCCTGGTTCTACGAAAATCTCTGCTGAATTCGGAATGAAGTCCTTTTTCGCCCCACCATGTTTCACTTGCATCTCCAATTCTTCACAGCTCTCCATGGCCTCCTTCACCCCCTGCATTTCATCTGATTTTCACTAGTGGTTCGGAAACATTATAGAATGCGTATAATATGGCATCACTGCATTTAATGGACCCAATAATTCTAAGGGCTAACTTTCTCACACAGGGATACTCAAATCGATCTCGAGTAGCCTCGACTCAACTCGCCAGAATGCTATTGTCATACGTATATTCACTATAATCGTCTTGAAGCGCAATGGCGTAAGTGAATACAAGGTTCTCGAATAGTCGAAGGGTCGAACGTCTTTCTTTCTTTCAAACCGAACACGATTTCGGTGTATTGCTATGGACACTTTACTATGGAAGTGGGTGTGTACCTAACACTCTGAGTTTGCGTATCCGGTGCTTAAATTTCCAGTGCTGCTATCTAAGACCCGGGTTCGAACCCCACCGTCGACATAGTAGAAAAATTATGTCGACGGTGGCTGAAGTTGGTTTTCTGTGGTTCTTAACATCGAGGCGAGCCGATCTTCCCGTTAAAAAGTCTCGCCACACAGAGCAACGGGCCTACACCGGTACAATTATTAAATCATCACACTTCACTCATAGTTAGAAAAATTGATGGCAGATGACAGCACTACACATAACAAGCATAATACAGAAGCAAACTTCACGTTAGGTTCACTATACGTACAGACACATTCCAACATCTACCAATTCGTTAGAGATTCCGCAGAGGAATATGGACGAGGTGCATGTGTGATATAGTAGTAGTAGTGCTGTCATCTACCGCTGTGCGGTCGTGTGGTCATAGTGACGGACTCGCATCGCGAGAACTCTACAGTCGCACAGTGGTGGTCAGCTGAGATTTGTTTTCCGTAATTCTCAACTTCGAGGCACGAAAGCGAGCTGTTCTTCCCGTTAAAAAGTCTCACTACAAAGAGAAACACACCAACAACGGTCAAGTATTCAATGATTACAATTCACTCACAATTTCAAATTTAGATGGCAGCACTGAAAATTCACACGCAGCACTAGATACGCACTCACACTGTTAGTTACACGCACACACACACGCACACACTTCCGACACAACTCACTCAGTAGTGAATTGCTCATGGCGATAGACGAGAATTGTGCCCGGTTGAAAGGAAATGTTGCCATGTAGACTTGGAATTGTGAGTGGAGTGCGATGATTGAATGTACAGTTGTGGGTCTGTTGGTTTCTGTGGCGAGATTTTTTAATAGCATGACCGGCTCGCATTCGAGCCACAAGTAGGGAACAGGGAACCACAGAAAAAACAACTTCAGCCGACCAAAGATGGCAGCACTAGAAATTCACACACTAGAAGCGCACTGTTAGGTACACGCAAACTTCCGACACATCTCACTCAGTAGTAGATTTCACATGGAGATAGACCGGTGTTGTGTGTGCGTCACCGGAGCGAATGTCTATGTTTTTTTTACGGGGAGGAGAGAATCATTCCCATCGTCTTCTGCTTCCCAGTATCCGCCTATGATCAATGGCTGATTATGATATTATATACGCATTAATATACGAATACACCATAAATATATAGTTTTTCATCTCCATTGCTAACTTGAACTTCAATGAAACTGAACATGGATTAATAACCAAAACCTGACCTTTGACAAACAGTCCGTAAAAGTGTTTTTTCGGTTCTTCTTAGGAAATAAATAAATAAATAAATAAAAAAACCCATTAAACCATATCATTCCGAAACTAAAACTTGGAATATCCGCAGAACAACATATCAAGCTTTCAAAACTTCCCGGAAGGAAACATTGAGACGAAGAAAAACCAAAAAACCAATATGAAATAAATAAGGGGGAAAACATAAAGAAAAATTGAATAATTAATGAAGGGGGGAGATTTGGTAAATTCAAGCCTGAGGCATACGGAAAAATCGTTTCCATTTAAAATAAATCAAAGGTAAATTAAACGATCCGTATCAGACCTTAATCTCTTATGGTTTGGGCAAGGATAATAATAATAAGAAAAACAATGTATCAGTTTTCAATGATAACAATGACTTCTTACACGGGCATATATAAGAGTGTGGCCTTCGTATATTGCTTTATTGTTACACGTAAAAATTCTGAAAAATTTGCATCTGATTAAGCATGACGAAAATAATTACATTATTTTATTTACTGGTTTTTTTTTGTCTTGATGTTTTGATTGTATATTGTCCGTAGTTATTAGTTTAAGTTAAGATGGAATAGTCTAAGCTATATAGTGACTAATAATAGTACTAGACAATGCTAACTAACAATGCTAACTAAACAATGATAACTAAACAATGCTAACTAAAATAGTAATAATGCTAATATTATATAGGCCTGCTGGAGGGACTTCTTAGTCCCTTGGGGCTACATAGTGTATGTATTATATGTGTGTGTGTTTTGTGTCGTGTAACATATGTTTGTATTTGTATATTGTATTATATATTTGTACATTGTAATTTGCTGTTTGTTCTTTTAAATTATAAAAAAAAAAAAAATAGAATAGTCTAGCTAGATTAGATTAGTCTAAACCAGCGGTTCTCAACCGGTGCTCCGCGGCGACTCGAGGAAAATAAAATGAATGAGTGAATTTGATAGATAAGTAAATAAGAGAGGCCTACAAGATTCTGCCATAAAAATTATGTACAAAAAAGGACTCCTCGAGTCAAACAGGGCACCGCCATAGAAATTATGTACTGAAAAGGGCTCCGCGAGTCAAAAAAGGTTGAGAACCGCTGGTCTAAGCTAAGCTAAATGATAGAGCTTTATAGTTTTTAACCCTCTATGGTCCGGTGTATATTTGAGTATGCCTTTATGGCAAATACATGGTCAAAAATCCATTATACCAATTTATTTTCTTAATTCTTTTGGTATTTTAGAAAGTACATATTTCGGTGCCATTTCAGTACACCAATGCGGCTATTAAGTACAATAGTTTTTTTTTATGTAGAAAGAATTGGCTTTTTTTGAGAGCTGTTGAAATGTTATCTCCCTGTTCAGAGATATATAAAATCGCAACAAATTGAAGAAATCGGAAATGTAATTCAAAGTAACACAACTACTCAACTTTGCTAAGATTTTATCTGTTTATAGATAATAGTAAAATAAAGACAAACTGCATATTTTATCGTTAATTTTGTCTACTGTTCCGACAGACCAGACACGACCCAGGCTCTGTCCCTCCCGGGATATAAGCCTTTTACCTGTGTGGGTTGCAATAATTTTGTCTACTGTAACCAATTGAAACATAAACTATAATTAATTGAATTGCTGTGTTGATGCATTGTTTCAATTAGAAATATGCTAACAGCATCAATTTGCATTTGTTTTTCTAAAAAAATCTGTACGTTTTTATGTGAATTATAGAGGACTAAATTGATTTCAAACTGTTTTGGTGATGTAGATTTTTTATTTAAATTTTGCCATCTCATCTATTTCCTATTCTACCATATTTTTCTTGACCTTCCCATACATTAAATTTACCGCCGAACTTGCCAGTAGTCCGCTTATTCCTTCTGTTTATGTGCACCTGGCCGGGAAAAGAAGAAACTAAAAAAAATGTTTTTTTTTCAAGAAAAGTTAAAAAACTGGTCGATAGGGGCAAATATGGCGCTCTCTGAATGCAAAAAGGGAGTCCAGGTTCCCTTAGTATTTCTTGGTGGAATACTTCCTTAGGAATAGTCCGGTTCAAGGCCGTAACTAAGCAGGTGGGTCTGGTGCCCCGGGCGATGTACCTACCAGAGGCGGCGCAAATTCCACCCTTTAACCTCTCCTTCAACATTACAAGAGGGTGCCAAAATGAGTGCTTGCCCCGGCTGACCAATCATCCCTTCACCGGTTAATTCCTAATTGAAACACATCTCTAATTTCAAATATTTGAAAAACAAAAAACTATTAACTAAAGTATATACTAAAATCGTTCAAAATAGTATTGCAATGATTTTATGAAAATAAATATTACTCAAAAAACTAAGAGGATCAAAAATACAGTCGAATCCTGTTTAAACGAATACCGTTATAGCGAAAAATCTCGTTTTAACGAACATGTTTCTAATTCCCCCAGATAAGTTTACATAGGAACAATGCAAAAACGTGGAGTTTCTTTATAACAAAATTTTGTTATAACGAAGCGATTTCTCCGGTCCCTTGGAGTTCGTTATAACGGGATTCGACTGTAGTATAAAAAAATTTATGACAAATTTTAGTAATTTCCTGTTTTTTAAATATTCCATTATACATTCTCATATAGAAAGTAAATTCTAAACTAAAAAAAATATTGATTAATTGAATACCTCATTATTAAAAATTCGGAACAGTTATATATCTATATCATATTAATTACTTCGATGGAAAGAGGTACGCGAAATACTCTCGAAAGTGTTTTTTGGTGTCAGTAATTTGAACGGATCATCTCGTTTAACCCTTCGAAGGGCAGACATTTCCCTAAAACCCATAGAAAACATTGTAAACAGGTGATGTCACTATGGGGACACTGCGCCGGGAAGGTTAAACAGTAACAGGAATGTTTTGTGTATTACGCCAGGGAGTATTCGAGAAATTTATAGGCAATTTTTTTGTTTTTTCCACACTAAATAGCACTCTCGTGTGAGTAATACGAGCATAGCAAGCTCATAAAAAGGTCCGCAGTAGTTTCGAAAGCACTAGACGAACATTCCGATTGCCGTGTTGTTGGAAAAATGAATCCACGTGGTTGATGTTGTGTTGAAATATTTTACCAGTGGAATAACCTCGGAATGGCTTCATTCACGCGGTTAACGTTATGACAAATATTTCAAAGAAATAAAATGAGGAAAAACCTTTTTATAAATTTTTTTGCACAAATAGTTGGATTGTAAGAATTTTTTTTCTTTTAAATAAGTTTATAGGAGCTATATTTGCTATTGCGTATTTACAACGAATATTTCCTAGTCAGGGTATGAAATTTTACTCAGTCTTTGTGAATTTATAAAATTCTTATTAACTCTCTAGGTCCCGTGTATATTTGAATATACGTGACATATACTTGATTAAAATACAGTAAAACCTCGATAAGTCGTCACCTCAAGTTATCGAAAAATTATGATGGCTTAAGCGGAGTGCCGTCAGTTTTAATGTGCAATGTTGTGAAAATCGTATAAATTTAAAGTAATATGACATTTATTAAAGTATGAATCAAAATAACAATATTAATAAAATTTACAGATTGCGAAAGAAAAAGTAATAGCAATTTTTTCTATTTTTTATCTCTTATTACTTAAATTATTGTGATAAAATGTACTGTACACTTTTATTTATACGAGCAATTTTTAATTTAGACTAACAGAGCAACTGTTAGAATAGGTAGCTTTTCTTCATAATAGAAACTCTCTATTGCACATTAATTTTATATATACATCAAATTTAATTTTAGTGTTTTAATTCATCACCAGTAGTTCATGATACAACTACAAAGTAATCTCGAACACTTTTGACTTGGTGGAGGGGCCCTGGGCAGGGAAAACTAAACAGAAGACCTCAACTTGGGAAAGAATGACTGATTTTTTTTAACAAAGATATTTTGTTGAAATTTCAAGCCCTAAATTAGTAGAGTCCGTGCTTTCTATGATAATTTATTATCCGTGCTCGCGCGTTGCACTTTGACTTTAACTTGATTAATTTGATTCTTCGATTTACGTAATTTTTGATTTCCTTGCACTACATGTAATCTTTGACATATCAATAAATTTTGGTTTTGCCGGAGATGCCCTGGTCCCCTCGAGTGTGCTCACGAGTTGAAATCACGAGAGTGCTTACGTTGCTTCTTGCGACAGAGCCTGGGTGTCTTGCAGTTTCTCCAGTAGAGCCCATGCAGAAATGAGATCTAGCTTGAACAGTCCACAAAAACCTTAGTCGGCAAATGAACTTCCCCAGCGTTACTTAAACTATTCCGTCTAGGCATATAGGATTTTATGGTGACTTTTAAGCATATGGCAATGCTGTTAACAAGCTCTTTTTTTTAATGGGAGCCATAAAAATAGCCTGTTCCTCTTTCTCAAACTTTTTCATAGTGACGAGTTAACCGAAATTAGCGACGAGTAAACGAGGGTTTAATAACATTGTTGTCTATGAGAGCCGTAAGGGCTTGAAGAAAAATGACGACTTATCAGAGTGACGGCTTAACGAGGTTTTACTGTATTCATCACACGAATTTATTTTCTCAGTTTTTTGGTATTTTAAAAAGTACATCTTTTAGTGTCATTTCGGTACGAAATACAGATATGTAACAGGGCTGGACGAATCGCAAAAAATTCTAGGCGCGATAGAAAATTTTTAAACTCCAAAAACATTTTGAAGGTGATTTTTTGAGCGAAATATAAAAGTGCATCGCTTGTAACGGTTTTGAAATACCCTCAAAAAATATCGTTACAGAGGGATTTATTGTAGTAAAGGATATCGTTGTATCGAGAGGAGGTTTACATTAGACCAGTGGTTCCCAAACTTTCTGAATCGCGATCCCCTTTTGACTAGAAATTTATCGGTGACCCCCCTCCTCGTACATATATGTTGACCACATGTCCAGGTTTTCCGGGACATTCCATGTTTTCGTTAGTAAATGTGCTGTCAAAAGAATTTTTCCGAACACATTTTGCTCCAATTTGCGTAATCAATGAAGAATTAAATGACATTTTTTTTTTCATCCAATTTCAGTGCTGTTTCATTATGAAATGGGAGGTGTAGTGAAGTGTATGTTCCTTGTTTTTGATGTAAATAATACGTGTGATGCAGAAAGAATCATTCTATTCTTCGCTTGAATTCGACCATTAATAATAGGGGCGTCGCGACCCACACTTGGAGAACCACTGAATTAGATTATAGGGGATTCCAAACAAGATGTGGGAAAATATCGTTGTAGAGGGATTTATCACTATATCGAGTACTGTTGTAGCGAGATTTCACTATTTTAAAAGTGGTAAATATTATACGACGTTATATATATGGTGATGATACTAATTAAGTACCTGCTATCGATACTCCAGCGTGCCTCTCGCCATCGTCATCCAGAGCAGCGGCTTCGCAAGACCACGAGAGGAAGATGATATTGACGATGGCAGTAGAGATCAACAGATGCCGGCACGAGAACATCATCATCAGTGAGTCCAGAAATAAATACGAGAGATGACTTTTCCCTCTTTGTGGTCTTCGGGGTGCCACACTTGGTCGGACGGCCTCCAGCTTTTGAATGATTTCGCTTTCGGTTTCGTGATACCGCTGTGGACCCGAACACACTCTCCCTTCTCTCTCACTCGTCACACTTTTTTTCACCCTCTGTTTCTGAGGAAAAAAAAGTAAAAATAAAAACTCAGCCGGTTTTTTACAGCTTTTGTAACATTCAGAGGGGATATGTAAAAACTACGTCACCGATCATGTATCGATATATTTTTTTAATGGTTATATTTCAGATTTTTTTGTGAAGTTAGGGCCATTCAAGTATTACGTCAGCATCGATGGGTTTCCGATTTGCTGAATTTTGATGACAAGGGAGGGAGGGGGGGGGGGTTGGATGATGCTTACGTCATCGACCACACTTTATAAAAATATGAAGTATTCTTAATGGCATCTTAGGGGCCGTATTATTATTACGTAAGCAAATTTTTAGCCATTTTTGACCCCCGTCCCTCCCCTTGTCAGCAAAAGTAAGCAAAACTCTGACCCCCCCTCCCCTTGTCAGCAAAATTTCGTCATCAGCTCTGCCCCTCTGAATCCTAACGCGTATTGGTGGAATCAGAGACGTACACGGTGGGAGGGGGGGGGGGTACAGGGGGCTCGTACCCACCTTCCCCATGACCCGCCCTCTAAGCCATATAATGATAAATCGCATAAAGGCACTTGGACCGCGGACCAAATATGGCCCTGGGGGTTATGTGACGCGGCCTGCCCTCCTCATTAAGAATATTATTTTTTAATAATATTCTAATAACTGTTTTTTTACCCCGGCGGTGACCTATCGATTAGAAATTCTTCAAAATATGGACTGGGTCGCCGTTTCGGTTAGTAAATAAGCCGGTCCCCTAGTCTAGGCTCCTCTAAAGTGAATTTATAGCGTGAAAAAATTATGATTGTCCTGGGGCCCTCCAGGCCTTGACCCCGGTCAGCCCTACCTTTGTGGGGGGGGGGGGGCATGGGTGAGTGCCATACCTAATTTTGTAAAAGTGAACTAAGCGGCACATTTACAGATGGTTTGTGCCCCATGGTACAATTCCAGAACATTTAAGCGGCCCGTAGCACATTTTCAGACCACTTAAATGACCCGGGACACAGTTCCAGAACACTTAAGCGATCCGTGACATATTTAGAGATCCCTTGAGTGACATGTGACGTAGTTTTAGAGCATTTAAGTGACCCCCAGTAGGGTTCTACATCACTCAAGTTACCCGCGGCACATTCTCAGATTGTGTAAGTGATCCACGGCATGTATTACGGATCAATTGAGTGAGATGCGTGGCACAGTTCCAGAGCACTTAAGCTGCCCGGACACATTTCCAGATAACTTGGATCTGTTTCTAAAAAATTTAGAGATCACTGAAGTGGCTCTTTAGGGCACTTATCAATAGTGGGGGGGGGGAAATGTTACTTCAAGTGCCCACAAACTATCGAAAGGTTGTTCTAGTTTCCGGCCCACCGGTAAGATGACATTAAGAATATTTCATATTTTCATAAAGGGGGTGGTTGATGACGTAAGCATTATCCAAACCCTCCCTCCCCACTTGTCATCAAAAGTCAGCAAATCGGAAACGCTCTCCCCCCCATTGATGATGACGTTATACTTGAACGGCCCCCTACTTGTGATGCGCCAAAAACGCGTAAAACCTTTCGCTAGATTGTCGACACCTGAACTACTAACATTCTCCCTATTGACAAGTCCCCTACAGAGCCACTTTGATCATCTCTAAATGTTTCGCTGATCCAAGTGCTCTGGAAATGTGTTCAGCTTAAGTGCTCTGGAAATATGTTCAGCTTAAGTGCTCTGAACCTGTGCCGCGCGTCATGCAAGTGATCCGTGATCATTGTTAGATTGAACGAATTATATATTTATGCATTTTTTTGTTCAAATGAAGTATGTATATTATATTTATGCTTATAATTTGTGTGTAATTAAAATCAGCTGATTCCTTGTGGATCCCCAACAAAATATTAGCTTGGTCTGTATATTGACTATTGTACCTGCGAATTTAGTAAAATTACACTATACGATATATATGTAAAATGGCAAGTAGCTGTTCAACTGAGTTGAGGCATTTTTTTGTAGTTTTGACACATTTTTACTTACGTAGCGGGAAACAAATTTCTTACTCGGACGTTTAAATTTTAGAAAATCTCTCGTGACCCCCCCCCCCCCCCCCCCAAGTTCATTAACGCCAGCTCCCAGTTGGTCACGACCCACACTATGGGAACCACTGCCACATACCATTCAATTTCATGCTGCACACCAGTTTAAAGCCTACAATCAATTTTAATTGGAGAACTGTAACAAATATTTTTGTTTATATTCGATTGGTGGCAGTATGAGTCACATAGTGCCCGAGTACCACAGTGGTAAGATGCTCACTTTCTACTACGAAGATTACCGTCACGAATCTGGGCAAGAACATCAGAAACACGTTCTTTACCTACCGATTCTGGGCAACCTGTTGGCACCTTCATTCCCCACCCAACTCCTCTGGTTGGAAATTGCTGTAGGGCGATATATATGACCGGAGTTGGTGTGTGTAAAGTGGCATGAGTTGCATTTCAACGATGTTTCTGGTACGGGGGCCCACAGAACTTAACATGGTCGAAAAAAAAAGAAACACCAGGGAAAATTTTCCTTGATTATAAAAGTCAACCCTATCGCAACTGAATCAGGTCAAGTAGAAGGCCCTAGTATAAAATTATGGATGCAGGGCCGATCTAGGTTTTGTTAATTAATTTCGTATGTCTCTCTCCCATATATATAATTTCTTTCTGCCACACAATTAAAAAATTTCGATTAGATTTTTTTTTCTCATTCGAAATTGACTTATGTGTGTGATGTTTAATAAAATAAGGCAGGGTATCTGAAGTACAAATTGTCCGCACTAATTAAGTATGTTTTGTCTATTATAATTCAAGTTTTACTCTGTATGAAGTATCGAATATCCCTGAGAAAATACAGGACAAGGTTGAAGAAATTACAAAGAGTATTTTGCTCATAGGAGAACACAATTACTGTAGCCGTACATCATAAATGGCATGATTCAATGTCAAAGATATACCAAGTGATTTATTTTCATGTCTTTTATGTGTATCATTTTTATGCGTGTTCATTTGAAAAAGTGCAGTTATTCTGAAATTCAAAACTGTTTCATTTTCATCTCTACAATAACTTGAAGCAAAGTTATTGCGAATTAAGAAGAACGAATATGATGTTCTCAGCCTTAAAATGAAATCTTTGCAAGCGTTGCCTGAACACGTGTTTGTTGATGTTTCACTTCACGAAAAAATTGATTTGTTGAGCATTTTTCCAAATATCTTTCCCACTGTATTTTAAGCAGTTCTGACTGTGCAATGAACTAAAAACTAAGCGGTATTATTATTTCTTTTTTTTTTTCAAAGTACATTTTTTTTCCAGTATTCTAAAACTTTTAGTTCATTGAACAGAACAATGTCACAGCAATAATCTGTGAGATGAATGTGTTGATACAAGCAATAGTTTTTTTGTGTACAATGTCTAGAGGAAAATATGCTAATATCAAATATGCTAATATCAAATATGCTAATATCAAATATGCTAATATCAAATATGCTAATATCAAATATGCTAATATCAAATATGCTAATTTGTACTGAAAATATGCTAATTTCAAATATGCTAATTTGTACTGAAAATATGCTAATTTCAAATATGCTAATTTGTACTGAAAATATGCTAATTTGTACTGAAGATATGCTAATTTGTACTGAAGATATGCTAATTTGTACTGAAAATATGCTAATTTGTACTGAAAATATGCTAATTTGTACTGAAAATATGCTAATTTAAAATATGCTAATTTGTACTGAAAATATGCTAATTTAAAATATGCTAATTTGTACTGAAAATATGCTAATTTAAAATATGCTAATTTGTACTGAAAATATGCTAATTTAAAATATGCTAATTTGTACTGAAAATATGCTAATTTAAAATATGCTAATTTGTACTGAAAATATGCTAATTTCACATTAGCAATATTTTTTTTTTTGCAAAAAAATATTCATAAAACAACATTTATATTTTTTACCAAATCCAAACGAAAACCCCATTCGTCTTATCCAAAATGATCTTTTTATTTAAAAAGCACCCGAAAGGGAGGCCTTAAAATTTCTTTATAGGTTAATGAATAAATAATTACTCACCTCTCATTTCATGACTACATTTTTTAGTAACATTAAAGTGATATCATTAAATTTTAGTGCTTCCTCAAAGGCGATTCAGGAAACAATGCGGTCATAAAAATAATTTTTTTGCATAAAATATTTTATATTGTTACGCATGAAAGTGAGTTTCTTCATAGACGCAATTGCCCTCTTCGTGGTCATGATGCTATTATAAACCACACATACACGCACACACCCGAGACCATCCGAATATAATCAGTGATGAAAACAAGGGATGAACCATCAATAAAAAGACATTTCAAAACAATGAAAGCAATCCCCATCACGCAAGTACTACTGCATAATCTGTAGTAATGGCGTGTTAGGAGGATGTATGCATTTTGCTTGTATTTTAAAGCTTTATATTATATATGTAAGGTCTGTGATTCCCTCACGATATTAAAGGATTCTCGTTTTTTGTTAATTCTGCTTACGCACGCAATTTAATCATCACAGTATTACGTGTTGACAAAGCACAAAATATCGTCGCGCAATAAACATATATATAAAAAAAACAAGATGATGGTGATTCACATTCGACCTAGCTGAATAGACATCGTCAAAGAATAACGTTATTTTACCAGAGTGTACTCTTGAAAAAAAAAAACCATTGTGTTCCCGGGAGAACTGCTAAAACATTGCTACACAATGTTAAAGCAGTACATCATAAATGGCATGATTCAATGTCAAAGACATACTGATTTATTTCCATGTCTTCTGTGTGTATCATATTTTATTTGGGTCCATTGTTACACAATGTTACAAAACACCATTACCCAGGAATACTGTTAAAAACCCATCATTACCAACAAACACTTTTGAAAAAACCCATCACAAAGATACAATTGGGAAAAAAAAAGAAAATACAAAAACTAGCGTTACCCAGGATATTGTGAAAAAACGTAATTAAGATACTGTTCAACAAAAAACGTAATTGTTACGAAGTACACTTTTGAAAAAAAAAACCGTTCTTAATCTGGTTACTGTTAAAAACATTGTTACGAAGGAAGTTGTTGAGATAAAAAAACGTCTGAGAGCTAACGATCGGGGATTTATCTCCACTAGAATATTCAAGAGAAGCTGTTATATACATACAATCATTCCAGTACATTGTCAGTTCAGCCGCGCCACCCAAAAGGTATTGAGAAGTAAATCTAACGGAAAGAGGTTTTGAAGTATTGATTAAAAAAAACACGCAAGGGGTGATCAAACCCAAATCAACCTTGACGTTATTGGCACGACTTTCTGACCTGATGGGCAAACGGGACGCAATTACATCCGCTTAAATCCTACAAGAAAAGCTGCTAGTATACTCCAGTATACACTGCCAGTTCCATAGCCTACACAACATAAACGGTATCGGGAAATCAGGCGGGCAGAGATTTTGAAGTCTTGATGGAAAAAACGTTATTAGCACGACGCTCTAACCGACTGAGTAACAAGCCGTGCTTAGAGCGGGCCTAGATTCTTCAAGAGAAGATGGTAGTATATTACAGTACATTGCAGTTCTGTAGCCTGCTCAAAATAAATGGATGCAAGCAGAGATCTTGAAAAATTGATAAAAACCCACGCCCTTTGCTATGGCGTCGATAGCCATCTTTCCAGTGGTCTGATATAACACCTTGGAGTAATTATCACGACGCTCTAAACGACTGAGCTGACGGACCGTGATTGCGCTAGACCAGAGTCTTCGAGGGAGGCTGTTAGAATATTCCAGTACAATGATAGTACCGTAGCAACGATCAAAATAAAAGGTATTGTGAAATCAAGGAGGCAGAGGTTTCATAGCATTGATAGAAAAATAAAATGGACCCGTGGGGATCGAATCCACTGCCTTCGAGTTATTGACATGGCACTCTAACCAACTGAGCTCTAACGGACCGCAAAATTACTCGTCTAGAGTCTTCAGGAGAAGATGGTTGTATGTTACAGAACATTGCCCGTTGCTTAGCCTAAGCACCCGAGTGGTGCAGTGGTAAGATGCTGGTCTCCCACTATGAAAGTTGGAATTCGCACTATGACTGGTGTTTGTGTGCGGTAAAAGAGGCAGAGATTCCAAATCAAAGTACTGATAGAAAAAACAATATTGATGTTAGTGCTCGCCGCGATTCTTCAAGAGAAGATGTTTGTATGTTACCGCACATTGCCAGTTGCTTAGACTATTCAAAATAAACAATTTTGAGAAATCAGTGAAGCAAAGATTTCAAAGTATTGATATAGACCGAACCAACGACCTTCGCGTTATTAGCACGGCTCTCTAACCGACTGAACTAACGGGCCGTGAGACAGCTCGCCTATATTCTTGAAAAGAAGATGGTTGTATGTCACCGTAAGTGCCAGTTGCTTAGCATATTGAAAATAAACGATATTGAGAAGTCGGGAGGCGGTAATTTCAAAGTATTGATAGAGAAAAAAACAAAACCGGGAGGGGAGATCAAACCCACGACCATTGCATTATAAGCACGACGCTGTAACCGACTGAGCTAGCGGGCCGTGGTAACACTCGCCTAGATTCTTCAAGAGAAGATTTTTATATTTTACAGTACATTGCGAGGCAGCCTATGCAAAGTAAACGATATTGAGAAATATGCATTTAGCATATCAGCATCAAACGATCAAGCATTAAAGCAATATACAGAAGAAGACTTGAATCGAATTCAATACTCTCTCTCTCTTCTCTCTCTCTCTTTGGCTCTTTAGAAATAAACTTCAGTTAAACGTCACAAAAACGAAATACATAAAACTCCAGCTTCGAAGAAATGACTTTGACATTTCGTTTCAGAAAAGATATCACTCCCTAAATTGTATGGATGAGCTCTGCGATTGCCCTCAAGTATAGGAAAGACTGAAATCTTCAAGTATTTAGGAATGACATTCAGTAGAGATTTGAAATGGAAAAATCATATAGAAATTAGCAGCTATAAAATAAAATATTATAATATAAAAATGTATAATCTCCGAAATATTGTATCAGAAAATTTTTTGATAACTCTTTACAATGTGTGGATTCTGTCCACTATTCATTACGGAATGGAAGGAGATTATGGAGATTATGAAGAAAAGTATGGGAAGGAGATTATGACTGTGATATCCAATAACTAAATAAAACAATAACAAAAAGTTTAAATATAATCAGGCCTAATACATCCATCAAATATCCGAATGAATGAATTTAGATCAAATGTTCATAAAACTTATTGTTTATAGACAATTACTCTTTCTATTCAGAAATACAGATTGGTTTAATATAAGACAAATTCAAAGAAATATCAGAAATAACGGAACCAGATTTCAAATAATTCTTCCTCGTAAAACTATAATAAAAAACAACTTATCTGTATAGGACCAAAAATTTACAATAACATGGATTCACACATAAGAAATGAAAAGTACCTAAAAATATAAAACTCTGATTAAAACATAAGTGGAAAATACAAATATCAAAATAGTGCATGTGTGGTGTAGCAGTAGTAGGTAGGGCCTCCAAAAAATGGCTCGGGGATCCATGATGTTCTTAAGTCAGCCACATCGTTGGGCAGTTTGCCCGTTGTGGCGTTGTATTTGTATTTGTAAAAGAACATTGTGATTTCTGTTTGATGTTTCTTCTTCATATCATCAAGTACAGTATGTAAAAATATGTCGACAATGCTTCCTCTACTAATTTTTCTACATGTGAAGAACGTACCATAGAGGAATCTATGTCATGACAATAATCTATTGCTAATTTGAATTTGCGAAGCCCTTCCGCTATGTTACTCATGGTGAACTTGTATTCTACTTTAGAGCTGCCACGGCTCTAGTTATGACAGTAATGACATTAGCGATAGTGTAATTCTTCCATACCTTCAAGACATTTTATGCATTGGCATCTTCTATTGCGTGCACGATCATCTCCATTGAATGACGTGTATAGTGAACCTTGAATGTTCGCTTTACCCCCCTGATCAAGGATGATGAATGATAAATGTTGATTAGGAGGCATATAAAGGACTTCCGAACCATCAGCTTTGTACACATTGACATCTTGCTGTCCAGGAGCATTATCCAGAATCAAAAGAAGTTTGAATGACATGTCTTCACTCTCAAGGTACCTTCTGACTTCCGGAACGAAACACCGTTTAAACCAATCCAGGAAAAGTGCTTTCATAGGCCAAGCCCTTTTATTGTTCATCCAAAATACCGGGAGCTTTGACATCATTTCTATTTAATGCTCGCGGATTCGTAGACTTGAAAATAACGGTGGGCTTTATCACGTACACATATGCAATTGCACAAAACAACATAGTAAATCTATTTTGAAGTCATGGTAAGTCTATCTTAAAACCAGGCGCTCTGATTTTCTTCTTGATTGATAAATGTTCTTTGCGGCATTTTCTTGCAAAATAGTGCAGTTTCGTCAACGTTAAACACCTTCTGAGGTGCATAACTCTACTCTTCAATAATTTTCTGCAAAGTCTTTGGAAATTTTCTAGCAGCCTCCTAGTCGGCAAAGGCTTGCCCGCCAGCGAATTTACATCGCGTAATCCAAATCGTTTCTTAAACTTATGAAACCAACCTTAACTTGCATAAAATTCTGATTAAATAGATGTTTCACCAGCCCTTCCCTTTATAGAAGCGTAAAATATTATCACCTTTTCCGTTATAATATTACAATCAATTGGAATACCTTTTTTGTACTCACAAAAACAAAACCACCATTTTGTGTATGAGAAACACATGGAAACGATGCAAAGTTTTCGCTGCCAAAGGTGCAGCTACAGCCACGGCTGAACGAATTTTAGATTCCTTTTTCTTGATATATCTCACCATAGATTCGTTGATTCCGTAATGGCGGGCCATAGCAGCAATTGACTTCTTTTGGCGAAGCATAGTCAATATATATATAATTTTTCTAGCCAACCTTTCACTTGTTTTTTGTCTTTCCGAAGCATTAGCACTAGAAAAATAGCCATCCTAAACACGCACAACTCAAATTTTATAAACAAAACACGTGAATGACGATTGTGCCAAGTATTTCCAAAAACAACCATTTCCAATGAAGGAAAAAAAACCGCGAATACGAGAGCCGACTGTACTGATATAAAAAGTTTGACCCGCGGGGAATCGAACCGACGACTTTCACATTATCAGTACGACGACCTGACCGAATGAACTAACGCACCACCTATACTCGCATCACCTAGGGGTCACCTATATTCTTGAACAGAAGATGGTTGTACGTATTCGCACATTGCCAGTTGCTTAACCTATTTAGAATAAATAATATTGAAAAGACTGTGGGAGAGATTTCAAAGTGATGATAGAATGAACATGACTCGTGTGTGGGGGGAGATCCAACACACGACCTTCGCGTTATAAGCTGGATGATCGAACCGACTGAGTTAACAGAACGTGATAACACCTGCATGTATGCTTCAAGAGAAGACGGTTACCGTACACTGTCAGTTGCTTAGACTATTCAAAATAAACGATATTAAGAAATATGTGGCGCAGAGATTTCAAAGTATCCATAGAAGGAACAAGACCCATGTGCGGTCTTGTTCAGAAAATCTCCCACAGACCAATTGTGGTGGAATAGATCGAACACACGACACTCGCGTTGGTAGAACGACGCTCTAACCGACTGAATTGATGGGCCGTCTCACAACTCGCACATATTCTTGAAGAGAAGATGGTTGTATGTTTTCGTCCATTGCAAGTTACTCGGCCGATTCAAAATAAACGATATTGGGTAATCAGGGAGGCAGTAATTTCAAAGTAATTATAAAAAGTATAGCCCGTGTAGGTATCGAACCCACGACCTTCGCGTCATTAGCACGACGCTCTAACCGACTGAGCTAACGGGCCGTGGTTCAGGATGCCTATATTTTTGAAGAAAAGAATGGTTGTATGTTGTTCCCCTACATTCCCAGTTCCTTAGCCGATTAAAAAAAAACGATATCGGGTAATCAGGGAGGCAGTAATTTCAGAGTAATTATAAAATGCATGGCCCGTGAGGGCATCGAACCCACGAAATTCGCGTTATTAGCACGACGCTCTAACCGACTGAGCTAACGGGCCGTGGTTCAGGATGCCTATATTTTTGAAGAAAAGAATGGTTGTATGTTGTTCCCCTACATTCCCAGTTCCTTAGCCGATTAAAAAAAAAACGATATTGGGTAATCAGGGAGGCAGTAATTTCCGAGTAATTAAAAAAAGCATGGCCCGTGAGGGTATCGAAGCCACGACCTTCGCGTTATTAGCACGACGCTCTAACCGACAGAGCTAAAGGGCCGTGGTTCAAGTTGCCTATAATTTTGAAGAAAAGAATGGTTGTATGTTTCCCTACATTGATGGTTCCTTAGCCTATGAAAACAAAAACGATATTGGGTAATCAAGGAGGCAGTAATTTCAGAGTTATTATAAAATGCATGGCCCGTCGGGGTATCGAACCCACGACCTTCGCGTTATTAGCACGACGCTCTAACCGACTGAGCTAACGGGCCGTGGTTCAGTGTGCCTATATTTTTGAAGAAAAGAATGGTTGTATGTTGTTCCCCTACATTCCGAGTTCCTTAGCCGATTAAAAAAAAAACGATATTGGGTAATCAGGGAGGCAGTAATTTCAGAGTAATTAAAAAAAGCATGGCCCGTGAGGGTATCGAACCCACGACCTTCGCGTTATTAGCACGACGGTCTAACCGACTGAGCTAACGGGCCGTGGTTCAGGATGCGTATATTTTTGAAGAAAAGAATGGTTGTATGTTGTTCCCCTACATTTCCAGTTTCTTAGCCGATTAAAAAAAAACGATATTGGGTAATCATGGAGGCAGTAACTTCAGAGTAATTATGAAATGCATGGCCCGTGTGCGTATCGAACCCACGACCTTCGCGTTATTAGCACGACGTTCTAACCGACTGAGCTAACGGGCCGTGGATCAAGTTGCCTATATTTTTGAAGAAAAGAATGGTTGTATGTTTCCCTATATTGCTGGTTTCTCAGCCGATTAAAAAAAAAACGATATTGGGTAATCAGGGAGGCAGTAATTTCAGAGTAATTAAAAAAAGCATGGCCGGTGGGGGTATCGAACACACGACCTTCGCGTTATTAGCACGACGCGCTAACCGATTGAGCTAACGGCCCGTGGTACAAGTTGCCTATAATTTTGAAGATAATAATGGTTGTATGTTTCCCTACATTGCTGGTTCCTTAGCCTATTAAAAAAAAACGATATTGGGTAATCAAGGAGGCATTAATTTCAGAGTAATTATAAAAAGCATGGCCCGTGGGGGTATCGAACCCACGACCTTCGCGTTATTAGCACGACGCTCTAACCGACTGAGCTAACGGGCCGTGGTTCAGGATGCGTATATTTTTGAAGAAAAGAATGGTTGTATGTTGTTCCCCTACATTTCCAGTTTCTTAGCCGATTAAAAAAAAAACGATATTGGGTAATCAGGGAGGCAGTAATTTCAGAGTAATTATAAAAAACGTGGCCCGTGGGGGTATCGAACCCACGAACTTCGCGTTATTAGCACGACGCTCTAACCGACTGAGCTAACGGGCCGTGATTCAAGTTGCCTATAATTTTGAAGAAAAGAATGGTTGTATGTTTCCCTATATTGCTGGTTCCTTAGCCTATTAAAAAAAAAATGATATTGGGTAATCAGGGAGACAGTAATTTCAGAGTAATTATAAAAAGCATGGCCCGTGGGGGTATCGAACCCACGACCTTCGCGTTATTAGCACGACGCTCTAACCAACTGAGCTAACGGGCCGTGATTCAGAACGCCTATATTTTTGAAGAAAAGAATGGTGGTATGTTGTTCCCCTACATTTCCAGTTTCTTAGCCGATTAAAAAAAAAACGATCTTGGGTAATCAGGGAGGTAGTAACTTCAGAGTAATTATAAAATGCAAGGCCCGTGGGGGTATCGAACCCACGACCTTCGCGTTATTAGCACGACGCTCTAACCGACTGAGCTAACGGGCGGTGGTTCAAGCAGCCTATAATTTTGAAGAAAATAATGGTTGTATGTTTCCCTATATTGCTGGTTCCTTAGCATATTAAAAAAAAACGATATTGGGTAATCAGGGAGGCAGTAATTTCAGAGTAATTATAAAAAGCATGGCCCGTGGGGGTATCGAACCCACGACCTTCGCGTTATTAGCACGACGCCTCTAACCGACTGACCTAACGGGCCGTGGTTCAAGTAGCCTATATTTTTGAAGAAAAGAATGGTTGCATGTTTCCCTACATTGATGGTTCCTTAGCCTATGAAAACAAAAACGATATTGGATAATCAGGGAGGCAGTAATTTCAGAGTTATTATAAAATGCATGGCCCGTGGGGGTATCGAACCCACGACCTTCGCGTTAATAGCACGACGTTCTAACCGACTGAGCCAACGAGCCGCGGTTCAAGTTGCCTATAATTTTGAAGAAAAGAATGGTTGTATGTTTCCCTACATTGATGGTTCCTTAGCCTATTAAAAAAAAACGATACTGGGTAATCAGGGAGGCAATAATTTCAGAGTAATTATGAAAACCATGCCTCGTGGGGGTATCGAACCCACGACCTTCGCGTTATTAGCACGACGCTCTAACCTACTGAGCTAACGGGCCGTGGTTCAACTTGCCTATAATTTTGAAAAAAAGAATGGTTGTATGTTTCCCTACATTGATGGTTCCTTAGCCTATGAAAACAAAAACGATATTGGGTAATCAGGAAGGTTGTAATTTCAGAGTAATTATAAAAAGCATGGCCCGTGGGGGTATCGAACCCACGACCTTCGCGTTATCAGCACGACGCTCTAACCGACTGAGCTAACGGGCCGTGGTTCAAGTAGCCTATATTTTTGAAGAAAAGAATGGTTGTATGTCTCCCTATATTGCTGGTTCCTTAGCCTATTAAAAAAAAACGATATTGGGTAATCAGGGAGGCAGTAATTTCAGAGTAATTATAAAAGGCATGGCCCGTGGGGGTATCGAACCCACGACCTTCGCGTTATTAGCACGACGCCTCTAACCGACAGACCTAACGGGCCGTGATCAAATAGCCTATATTTTTGAAGAAAAGAATGGTTGCATGTTTCCCTACATAGCTGGATCCTTAGCCTATTAAAAAAAAAACGATATTGGGTAATCAGGGAGGCAGTAATTTCAGAGTAATCATAAAAGGCATGGCCCGTGGGGGTATCGAACCCACGACCTTCGCGTTATTAGCACGACGCTCTAACCGACTGAGCTAACGGGCCGTGGTTCAAGTGGCCTATAATTTTGAAGAAAAGAATGGTTGTATGTTGTTCCCCAACATTGCTGGTTCCTCAGCCGATTAAAAAAAAACGATATTGGGTAATCAGGGAGGCAGTAATTTCAGAGTAATTAAAAAAAGCATGGCCCGTGGGGGTATCGAACCCACGACCATCGCGTTATTAGCACGACGCTCTAACCTACTGAGCTAACGGGCCGCGGTTCAAGTCGCCTATAATTTTGAAGAAAAGAATGGTTGTATGTTTCCCTACATTGATGGTTCCTCAGCCTATGAAAACAAAAACGATATTGGATAATCAGGGAGGCAGTAATTTCAGAGTTATTATAAAATGCATGGCCCGTGGGGGTATCGAACCCACGACCTTCGCGTTAATAGCACGACGTTCTAACCGACTGAGCCAACGAGCCGCGGTTCAAGTTGCCTATAATTTTGAAGAAAAGAATGGTTGTATGTTTCCCTACATTGATGGTTCCTTAGCCTATTAAAAAAAAACGATACTGGGTAATCAGGGAGGCAATAATTTCAGAGTAATTATGAAAACCATGCCTCGTGGGGGTATCGAACCCACGACCTTCGCGTTATTAGCACGACGCTCTAACCTACTGAGCTAACGGGCCGTGGTTCAACTTGCCTATAATTTTGAAAAAAAGAATGGTTGTATGTTTCCCTACATTGATGGTTCCTTAGCCTATGAAAACAAAAACGATATTGGGTAATCAGGAAGGCAGTAATTTCAGAGTAATTATAAAAGGCATGGCCCGTGGGGGTATCGAACCCACGACCTTCGCGTTATCAGCACGACGCTCTAACCGACTGAGCTAACGGGCCGTGGTTCAAGTAGCCTATATTTTTGAAGAAAAGAATGGTTGTATGTCTCCCTATATTGCTGGTTCCTTAGCCTATTAAAAAAAAACGATATTGGGTAATCAGGGAGGCAGTAATTTCAGAGTAATTATAAAAGGCATGGCCCGTGGGGGTATCGAACCCACGACCTTCGCGTTATTAGCACGACGCCTCTAACCGACAGACCTAACGGGCCGTGATCAAATAGCCTATATTTTTGAAGAAAAGAATGGTTGCATGTTTCCCTACATAGCTGGATCCTTAGCCTATTAAAAAAAAAACGATATTGGGTAATCAGGGAGGCAGTAATTTCAGAGTAATTATAAAAGGCATGGCCCGTGGGGGTATCGTACCCACGACCTTCGCGTTATTAGCACGACGTTCTAACCGACTGATCCAACGAGCCGCGGTTCAAGTTGCCTATAATTTTGAAGAAAAGAATGGTTGTATGTTTCCCTACATTGATGGTTCCTTAGCCTATGAAAAGAAAAACGATATTGGGTAATCAGGGAGGCAGTAATTTCAGAGTTATTATAAAATGCATGGCCCGTGGGGGTATCGAACCCACGACCTTCGCGTTATTAGCACGACGCTCTAACCGACTGAGCTAACGGGCCGTGGTTCAAGTGGCCTATAATTTTGAAGAAAAGAATGGTTGTATGTTGTTCCCCAACATTGCTGGTTCCTCAGCCGATTAAAAAAAAACGATATTGGGTAATCAGGGAGGCAGTAATTTCAGAGTAATTAAAAAAAGCATGGCCCGTGGGGGTATCGAACCCACGACCATCGCGTTATTAGCACGACGCTCTAACCTACTGAGCTAACGGGCCGCGGTTCAAGTTGCCTATAATTTTGAAGAAAAGAATGGTTGTATGTTTCCCTACATTGATGGTTCCTCAGCCTATGAAAACAAAAACGATATTGGGTAATCAGGGAGGCAGTAATTTCAGAGTTATTATAAAATGCATGGCCCGAGTGGGTATCGAACCCACGACCATCGCGTTATTAGCACGACGTTCTAACCGACTGAGCTAACGGGCCGTGGTTCAAGTAGCCTATATTTTTGAAGAAGAGAATGGTTGCATGTTTCCCTACATTGCTGGTTCCTTAACCTATGAAAACTAAAACGATATTGGGTAATCAGGGAGGCAGTAATTTCAGAGTTATTATAAAATGCATGGCCCGTGGGGGTATCGAACCCACGACCTTCGCGTTATTAGCACGACGTTCTAACCGACTGATCCAACGAGCCGCGGTTCAAGTTGCCTATAATTTTGAAGAAATGAATGGTTGTATGTTTCCCTACATTGATGGGTCCTTAGCCTATGAAAACAAAAACGATATTGGGTAATCAGGGAGGCAGTAATTTCAGAGTAATTATAAAAGGCATGGCCCGTGGGGGTATCGAACCCACGACCTTCTCGTTATTAGCACGACGCCTCTAACCGACAGACCTAACGGGCCGTGATCAAATAGCCTATATTTTTGAAGAAAAGAATGGTTGCATGTTTCCCTACATAGCTGGATCCTTAGCCTATTAAAAAAAAAACGATATTGGGTAATCAGGGAGGCAGTAATTTCAGAGTAATTATAAAAAGCATGGCCCGTGGGGGTATCGAACCCACGACCTTCGCGTTATTAGCACGACGCTCTAACCGACTGAGCTAACGGGCCGTGGTTCAGGATGCGTATATTTTTGAAGAAAAGAATGGTTGTATGTTGTTCCCCTACATTTCCAGTTTCTTAGCCGATTAAAAAAAAAACGATATTGGGTAATCAGGGAGGCAGTAATTTCAGAGTAATTATAAAAAACGTGGCCCGTGGGGGTATCGAACCCACGAACTTCGCGTTATTAGCACGACGCTCTAACCGACTGAGCTAACGGGCCGTGATTCAAGTTGCCTATAATTTTGAAGAAAAGAATGGTTGTATGTTTCCCTATATTGCTGGTTCCTTAGCCTATTAAAAAAAAAATGATATTGGGTAATCAGGGAGACAGTAATTTCAGAGTAATTATAAAAAGCATGGCCCGTGGGGGTATCGAACCCACGACCTTCGCGTTATTAGCACGACGCTCTAACCAACTGAGCTAACGGGCCGTGATTCAGAACGCCTATATTTTTGAAGAAAAGAATGGTGGTATGTTGTTCCCCTACATTTCCAGTTTCTTAGCCGATTAAAAAAAAAACGATCTTGGGTAATCAGGGAGGTAGTAACTTCAGAGTAATTATAAAATGCAAGGCCCGTGGGGGTATCGAACCCACGACCTTCGCGTTATTAGCACGACGCTCTAACCGACTGAGCTAACGGGCGGTGGTTCAAGCAGCCTATAATTTTGAAGAAAATAATGGTTGTATGTTTCCCTATATTGCTGGTTCCTTAGCATATTAAAAAAAAACGATATTGGGTAATCAGGGAGGCAGTAATTTCAGAGTAATTATAAAAAGCATGGCCCGTGGGGGTATCGAACCCACGACCTTCGCGTTATTAGCACGACGCCTCTAACCGACTGACCTAACGGGCCGTGGTTCAAGTAGCCTATATTTTTGAAGAAAAGAATGGTTGCATGTTTCCCTACATTGATGGTTCCTTAGCCTATGAAAACAAAAACGATATTGGATAATCAGGGAGGCAGTAATTTCAGAGTTATTATAAAATGCATGGCCCGTGGGGGTATCGAACCCACGACCTTCGCGTTAATAGCACGACGTTCTAACCGACTGAGCCAACGAGCCGCGGTTCAAGTTGCCTATAATTTTGAAGAAAAGAATGGTTGTATGTTTCCCTACATTGATGGTTCCTTAGCCTATTAAAAAAAAACGATACTGGGTAATCAGGGAGGCAATAATTTCAGAGTAATTATGAAAACCATGCCTCGTGGGGGTATCGAACCCACGACCTTCGCGTTATTAGCACGACGCTCTAACCTACTGAGCTAACGGGCCGTGGTTCAACTTGCCTATAATTTTGAAAAAAAGAATGGTTGTATGTTTCCCTACATTGATGGTTCCTTAGCCTATGAAAACAAAAACGATATTGGGTAATCAGGAAGGTTGTAATTTCAGAGTAATTATAAAAAGCATGGCCCGTGGGGGTATCGAACCCACGACCTTCGCGTTATCAGCACGACGCTCTAACCGACTGAGCTAACGGGCCGTGGTTCAAGTAGCCTATATTTTTGAAGAAAAGAATGGTTGTATGTCTCCCTATATTGCTGGTTCCTTAGCCTATTAAAAAAAAACGATATTGGGTAATCAGGGAGGCAGTAATTTCAGAGTAATTATAAAAGGCATGGCCCGTGGGGGTATCGAACCCACGACCTTCGCGTTATTAGCACGACGCCTCTAACCGACAGACCTAACGGGCCGTGATCAAATAGCCTATATTTTTGAAGAAAAGAATGGTTGCATGTTTCCCTACATAGCTGGATCCTTAGCCTATTAAAAAAAAAACGATATTGGGTAATCAGGGAGGCAGTAATTTCAGAGTAATCATAAAAGGCATGGCCCGTGGGGGTATCGAACCCACGACCTTCGCGTTATTAGCACGACGCTCTAACCGACTGAGCTAACGGGCCGTGGTTCAAGTGGCCTATAATTTTGAAGAAAAGAATGGTTGTATGTTGTTCCCCAACATTGCTGGTTCCTCAGCCGATTAAAAAAAAACGATATTGGGTAATCAGGGAGGCAGTAATTTCAGAGTAATTAAAAAAAGCATGGCCCGTGGGGGTATCGAACCCACGACCATCGCGTTATTAGCACGACGCTCTAACCTACTGAGCTAACGGGCCGCGGTTCAAGTCGCCTATAATTTTGAAGAAAAGAATGGTTGTATGTTTCCCTACATTGATGGTTCCTCAGCCTATGAAAACAAAAACGATATTGGATAATCAGGGAGGCAGTAATTTCAGAGTTATTATAAAATGCATGGCCCGTGGGGGTATCGAACCCACGACCTTCGCGTTAATAGCACGACGTTCTAACCGACTGAGCCAACGAGCCGCGGTTCAAGTTGCCTATAATTTTGAAGAAAAGAATGGTTGTATGTTTCCCTACATTGATGGTTCCTTAGCCTATTAAAAAAAAACGATACTGGGTAATCAGGGAGGCAATAATTTCAGAGTAATTATGAAAACCATGCCTCGTGGGGGTATCGAACCCACGACCTTCGCGTTATTAGCACGACGCTCTAACCTACTGAGCTAACGGGCCGTGGTTCAACTTGCCTATAATTTTGAAAAAAAGAATGGTTGTATGTTTCCCTACATTGATGGTTCCTTAGCCTATGAAAACAAAAACGATATTGGGTAATCAGGAAGGCAGTAATTTCAGAGTAATTATAAAAGGCATGGCCCGTGGGGGTATCGAACCCACGACCTTCGCGTTATCAGCACGACGCTCTAACCGACTGAGCTAACGGGCCGTGGTTCAAGTAGCCTATATTTTTGAAGAAAAGAATGGTTGTATGTCTCCCTATATTGCTGGTTCCTTAGCCTATTAAAAAAAAACGATATTGGGTAATCAGGGAGGCAGTAATTTCAGAGTAATTATAAAAGGCATGGCCCGTGGGGGTATCGAACCCACGACCTTCGCGTTATTAGCACGACGCCTCTAACCGACAGACCTAACGGGCCGTGATCAAATAGCCTATATTTTTGAAGAAAAGAATGGTTGCATGTTTCCCTACATAGCTGGATCCTTAGCCTATTAAAAAAAAAACGATATTGGGTAATCAGGGAGGCAGTAATTTCAGAGTAATTATAAAAGGCATGGCCCGTGGGGGTATCGTACCCACGACCTTCGCGTTATTAGCACGACGTTCTAACCGACTGATCCAACGAGCCGCGGTTCAAGTTGCCTATAATTTTGAAGAAAAGAATGGTTGTATGTTTCCCTACATTGATGGTTCCTTAGCCTATGAAAAGAAAAACGATATTGGGTAATCAGGGAGGCAGTAATTTCAGAGTTATTATAAAATGCATGGCCCGTGGGGGTATCGAACCCACGACCTTCGCGTTATTAGCACGACGCTCTAACCGACTGAGCTAACGGGCCGTGGTTCAAGTGGCCTATAATTTTGAAGAAAAGAATGGTTGTATGTTGTTCCCCAACATTGCTGGTTCCTCAGCCGATTAAAAAAAAACGATATTGGGTAATCAGGGAGGCAGTAATTTCAGAGTAATTAAAAAAAGCATGGCCCGTGGGGGTATCGAACCCACGACCATCGCGTTATTAGCACGACGCTCTAACCTACTGAGCTAACGGGCCGCGGTTCAAGTTGCCTATAATTTTGAAGAAAAGAATGGTTGTATGTTTCCCTACATTGATGGTTCCTCAGCCTATGAAAACAAAAACGATATTGGGTAATCAGGGAGGCAGTAATTTCAGAGTTATTATAAAATGCATGGCCCGAGTGGGTATCGAACCCACGACCATCGCGTTATTAGCACGACGTTCTAACCGACTGAGCTAACGGGCCGTGGTTCAAGTAGCCTATATTTTTGAAGAAGAGAATGGTTGCATGTTTCCCTACATTGCTGGTTCCTTAACCTATGAAAACTAAAACGATATTGGGTAATCAGGGAGGCAGTAATTTCAGAGTTATTATAAAATGCATGGCCCGTGGGGGTATCGAACCCACGACCTTCGCGTTATTAGCACGACGTTCTAACCGACTGATCCAACGAGCCGCGGTTCAAGTTGCCTATAATTTTGAAGAAATGAATGGTTGTATGTTTCCCTACATTGATGGGTCCTTAGCCTATGAAAACAAAAACGATATTGGGTAATCAGGGAGGCAGTAATTTCAGAGTAATTATAAAAGGCATGGCCCGTGGGGGTATCGAACCCACGACCTTCTCGTTATTAGCACGACGCCTCTAACCGACAGACCTAACGGGCCGTGATCAAATAGCCTATATTTTTGAAGAAAAGAATGGTTGCATGTTTCCCTACATAGCTGGATCCTTAGCCTATTAAAAAAAAAACGATATTGGGTAATCAGGGAGGCAGTAATTTCAGAGTAATTATAAAAGGCATGGCCCGTGGGGGTATCGTACCCACGACCTTCGCGTTATTAGCACGACGTTCTAACCGACTGATCCAACGAGCCGCGGTTTAAGTTGCCTATAATTTTGAAGAAAAGAATGGTTGTATGTTTCCCTACATTGATGGTTCCTTAGCCTATGAAAAGAAAAACGATATTGGGTAATCAGGGAGGCAGTAATTTCAGAGTTATTATAAAATGCATGGCCCGTGGGGGTATCGAACCCACGACCTTCGCGTTATTAGCACGACGCTCTAACCGACTGAGCTAACGGGCCGTGGTTCAAGTGGCCTATAATTTTGAAGAAAAGAATGGTTGTATGTTGTTCCCCAACATTGCTGGTTCCTCAGCCGATTAAAAAAAAACGATATTGGGTAATCAGGGAGGCAGTAATTTCAGAGTAATTAAAAAAAGCATGGCCCGTGGGGGTATCGAACCCACGACCATCGCGTTATTAGCACGACGCTCTAACCTACTGAGCTAACGGGCCGCGGTTCAAGTTGCCTATAATTTTGAAGAAAAGAATGGTTGTATGTTTCCCTACATTGATGGTTCCTCAGCCTATGAAAACAAAAACGATATTGGGTAATCAGGGAGGCAGTAATTTCAGAGTTATTATAAAATGCATGGCCCGAGTGGGTATCGAACCCACGACCATCGCGTTATTAGCACGACGTTCTAACCGACTGAGCTAACGGGCCGTGGTTCAAGTAGCCTATATTTTTGAAGAAGAGAATGGTTGCATGTTTCCCTACATTGCTGGTTCCTTAACCTATGAAAACTAAAACGATATTGGGTAATCAGGGAGGCAGTAATTTCAGAGTTATTATAAAATTCATGGCCCGTGGGGGTATCGAACCCACGACCTTCGCGTTATTAGCACGACGTTCTAACCGACTGATCCAACGAGCCGCGGTTCAAGTTGCCTATAATTTTGAAGAAATGAATGGTTGTATGTTTCCCTACATTGATGGGTCCTTAGCCTATGAAAACAAAAACGATATTGGGTAATCAGGGAGGCAGTAATTTCAGAGTTATTATAAAATGCATGGCCCGTGGGGGTATCGAACCCACGACCTTCGCGTTATTAGCACGACGCTCTAACCGACTGAGCTAACGGGCCGTGGTTCAAGTGGCCTATAATTTTGAAGAAAAGAATGGTTGTATGTTGTTCCCCTACATTGCTGGTTCCTCAGCCGATTAAAAAAAAACGATATTGGGTAATCAGGGAGGCAGTAATTTCAGAGTTATTATAAAATGCATGGCCCGTGGGGGTATCGAACCCACGACCTTCGCGTTATCAGCACGACGCTCTAACCGACTGAGCTAACGGGCCGTGGTTCAAATAGCCTATATTTTTGAAGAAAAGAATGGTTGTATGTCTCCCTATATTGCTGGTTCCTTAGCCTATTAAAAAAAAACGATATTGGGTAATCAGGGAGGCAGTAATTTCAGAGTAATTATAAAAGGCATGGCCCGTGGGGGTATCGAACCCACGACCTTCGCGTTATTAGCACGACGCCTCTAACCGACAGACCTAACGGGCCGTGATCAAATAGCCTATATTTTTGAAGAAAAGAATGGTTGCATGTTTCCCTACATAGCTGGATCCTTAGCCTATTAAAAAAAAAACGATATTGGGTAATCAGGGAGGCAGTAATTTCAGAGTAATTATAAAAGGCATGGCCCGTGGGGGTATCGTACCCACGACCTTCGCGTTATTAGCACGACGTTCTAACCGACTGATCCAACGAGCCGCGGTTCAAGTTGCCTATAATTTTGAAGAAAAGAATGGTTGTATGTTTCCCTACATTGATGGTTCCTTAGCCTATGAAAAGAAAAACGATATTGGGTAATCAGGGAGGCAGTAATTTCAGAGTTATTATAAAATGCATGGCCCGTGGGGGTATCGAACCCACGACCTTCGCGTTATTAGCACGACGCTCTAACCGACTGAGCTAACGGGCCGTGGTTCAAGTGGCCTATAATTTTGAAGAAAAGAATGGTTGTATGTTTCCCTACATTGATGGTTCCTCAGCCTATGAAAACAAAAACGATATTGGGTAATCAGGGAGGCAGTAATTTCAGAGTTATTATAAAATGCATGGCCCGAGTGGGTATCGAACCCACGACCATCGCGTTATTAGCACGACGTTCTAACCGACTGAGCTAACGGGCCGTGGTTCAAGTAGCCTATATTTTTGAAGAAGAGAATGGTTGCATGTTTCCCTACATTGCTGGTTCCTTAACCTATGAAAACTAAAACGATATTGGGTAATCAGGGAGGCAGTAATTTCAGAGTTATTATAAAATTCATGGCCCGTGGGGGTATCGAACCCACGACCTTCGCGTTATTAGCACGACGTTCTAACCGACTGATCCAACGAGCCGCGGTTCAAGTTGCCTATAATTTTGAAGAAATGAATGGTTGTATGTTTCCCTACATTGATGGGTCCTTAGCCTATGAAAACAAAAACGATATTGGGTAATCAGGGAGGCAGTAATTTCAGAGTTATTATAAAATGCATGGCCCGTGGGGGTATCGAACCCACGACCTTCGCGTTATTAGCACGACGCTCTAACCGACTGAGCTAACGGGCCGTGGTTCAAGTGGCCTATAATTTTGAAGAAAAGAATGGTTGTATGTTGTTCCCCTACATTGCTGGTTCCTCAGCCGATTAAAAAAAAACGATATTGGGTAATCAGGGAGGCAGTAATTTCAGAGTTATTATAAAATGCATGGCCCGTGGGGGTATCGAACCCACGACCTTCGCGTTATCAGCACGACGCTCTAACCGACTGAGCTAACGGGCCGTGGTTCAAGTAGCCTATATTTTTGAAGAAAAGAATGGTTGTATGTCTCCCTATATTGCTGGTTCCTTAGCCTATTAAAAAAAAACGATATTGGGTAATCAGGGAGGCAGTAATTTCAGAGTAATTATAAAAGGCATGGCCCGTGGGGGTATCGTACCCACGACCTTCGCGTTATTAGCACGACGTTCTAACCGACTGATCCAACGAGCCGCGGTTCAAGTTGCCTATAATTTTGAAGAAAAGAATGGTTGTATGTTTCCCTACATTGATGGTTCCTTAGCCTATGAAAAGAAAAACGATATTGGGTAATCAGGGAGGCAGTAATTTCAGAGTTATTATAAAATGCATGGCCCGTGGGGGTATCGAACCCACGACCTTCGCGTTATTAGCACGACGCTCTAACCGACTGAGCTAACGGGCCGTGGTTCAAGTGGCCTATAATTTTGAAGAAAAGAATGGTTGTATGTTGTTCCCCAACATTGCTGGTTCCTCAGCCGATTAAAAAAAAACGATATTGGGTAATCAGGGAGGCAGTAATTTCAGAGTAATTAAAAAAAGCATGGCCCGTGGGGGTATCGAACACACGACCATCGCGTTATTAGCACGACGCTCTAACCTACTGAGCTAACGGGCCGCGGTTCAAGTTGCCTATAATTTTGAAGAAAAGAATGGTTGTATGTTTCCCTACATTGATGGTTCCTCAGCCTATGAAAACAAAAACGATATTGGGTAATCAGGGAGGCAGTAATTTCAGAGTTATTATAAAATGCATGGCCCGAGTGGGTATCGAACCCACGACCATCGCGTTATTAGCACGACGTTCTAACCGACTGAGCTAACGGGCCGTGGTTCAAGTAGCCTATATTTTTGAAGAAGAGAATGGTTGCATGTTTCCCTACATTGCTGGTTCCTTAACCTATGAAAACTAAAACGATATTGGGTAATCAGGGAGGCAGTAATTTCAGAGTTATTATAAAATTCATGGCCCGTGGGGGTATCGAACCCACGACCTTCGCGTTATTAGCACGACGTTCTAACCGACTGATCCAACGAGCCGCGGTTCAAGTTGCCTATAATTTTGAAGAAATGAATGGTTGTATGTTTCCCTACATTGATGGGTCCTTAGCCTATGAAAACAAAAACGATATTGGGTAATCAGGGAGGCAGTAATTTCAGAGTTATTATAAAATGCATGGCCCGTGGGGGTATCGAACCCACGACCTTCGCGTTATTAGCACGACGCTCTAACCGACTGAGCTAACGGGCCGTGGTTCAAGTGGCCTATAATTTTGAAGAAAAGAATGGTTGTATGTTGTTCCCCTACATTGCTGGTTCCTCAGCCGATTAAAAAAAAACGATATTGGGTAATCAGGGAGGCAGTAATTTCAGAGTTATTATAAAATGCATGGCCCGTGGGGGTATCGAACCCACGACCTTCGCGTTATCAGCACGACGCTCTAACCGACTGAGCTAACGGGCCGTGGTTCAAATAGCCTATATTTTTGAAGAAAAGAATGGTTGTATGTCTCCCTATATTGCTGGTTCCTTAGCCTATTAAAAAAAAACGATATTGGGTAATCAGGGAGGCAGTAATTTCAGAGTAATTATAAAAGGCATGGCCCGTGGGGGTATCGAACCCACGACCTTCGCGTTATTAGCACGACGCCTCTAACCGACAGACCTAACGGGCCGTGATCAAATAGCCTATATTTTTGAAGAAAAGAATGGTTGCATGTTTCCCTACATAGCTGGATCCTTAGCCTATTAAAAAAAAAACGATATTGGGTAATCAGGGAGGCAGTAATTTCAGAGTAATTATAAAAGGCATGGCCCGTGGGGGTATCGTACCCACGACCTTCGCGTTATTAGCACGACGTTCTAACCGACTGATCCAACGAGCCGCGGTTCAAGTTGCCTATAATTTTGAAGAAAAGAATGGTTGTATGTTTCCCTACATTGATGGTTCCTTAGCCTATGAAAAGAAAAACGATATTGGGTAATCAGGGAGGCAGTAATTTCAGAGTTATTATAAAATGCATGGCCCGTGGGGGTATCGAACCCACGACCTTCGCGTTATTAGCACGACGCTCTAACCGACTGAGCTAACGGGCCGTGGTTCAAGTGGCCTATAATTTTGAAGAAAAGAATGGTTGTATGTTTCCCTACATTGATGGTTCCTCAGCCTATGAAAACAAAAACGATATTGGGTAATCAGGGAGGCAGTAATTTCAGAGTTATTATAAAATGCATGGCCCGAGTGGGTATCGAACCCACGACCATCGCGTTATTAGCACGACGTTCTAACCGACTGAGCTAACGGGCCGTGGTTCAAGTAGCCTATATTTTTGAAGAAGAGAATGGTTGCATGTTTCCCTACATTGCTGGTTCCTTAACCTATGAAAACTAAAACGATATTGGGTAATCAGGGAGGCAGTAATTTCAGAGTTATTATAAAATTCATGGCCCGTGGGGGTATCGAACCCACGACCTTCGCGTTATTAGCACGACGTTCTAACCGACTGATCCAACGAGCCGCGGTTCAAGTTGCCTATAATTTTGAAGAAATGAATGGTTGTATGTTTCCCTACATTGATGGGTCCTTAGCCTATGAAAACAAAAACGATATTGGGTAATCAGGGAGGCAGTAATTTCAGAGTTATTATAAAATGCATGGCCCGTGGGGGTATCGAACCCACGACCTTCGCGTTATTAGCACGACGCTCTAACCGACTGAGCTAACGGGCCGTGGTTCAAGTGGCCTATAATTTTGAAGAAAAGAATGGTTGTATGTTGTTCCCCTACATTGCTGGTTCCTCAGCCGATTAAAAAAAAACGATATTGGGTAATCAGGGAGGCAGTAATTTCAGAGTTATTATAAAATGCATGGCCCGTGGGGGTATCGAACCCACGACCTTCGCGTTATCAGCACGACGCTCTAACCGACTGAGCTAACGGGCCGTGGTTCAAGTAGCCTATATTTTTGAAGAAAAGAATGGTTGTATGTCTCCCTATATTGCTGGTTCCTTAGCCTATTAAAAAAAAACGATATTGGGTAATCAGGGAGGCAGTAATTTCAGAGTAATTATAAAAGGCATGGCCCGTGGGGGTATCGTACCCACGACCTTCGCGTTATTAGCACGACGTTCTAACCGACTGATCCAACGAGCCGCGGTTCAAGTTGCCTATAATTTTGAAGAAAAGAATGGTTGTATGTTTCCCTACATTGATGGTTCCTTAGCCTATGAAAAGAAAAACGATATTGGGTAATCAGGGAGGCAGTAATTTCAGAGTTATTATAAAATGCATGGCCCGTGGGGGTATCGAACCCACGACCTTCGCGTTATTAGCACGACGCTCTAACCGACTGAGCTAACGGGCCGTGGTTCAAGTGGCCTATAATTTTGAAGAAAAGAATGGTTGTATGTTGTTCCCCAACATTGCTGGTTCCTCAGCCGATTAAAAAAAAACGATATTGGGTAATCAGGGAGGCAGTAATTTCAGAGTAATTAAAAAAAGCATGGCCCGTGGGGGTATCGAACCCACGACCATCGCGTTATTAGCACGACGCTCTAACCTACTGAGCTAACGGGCCGCGGTTCAAGTTGCCTATAATTTTGAAGAAAAGAATGGTTGTATGTTTCCCTACATTGATGGTTCCTCAGCCTATGAAAACAAAAACGATATTGGGTAATCAGGGAGGCAGTAATTTCAGAGTTATTATAAAATGCATGGCCCGAGTGGGTATCGAACCCACGACCATCGCGTTATTAGCACGACGTTCTAACCGACTGAGCTAACGGGCCGTGGTTCAAGTAGCCTATATTTTTGAAGAAGAGAATGGTTGCATGTTTCCCTACATTGCTGGTTCCTTAACCTATGAAAACTAAAACGATATTGGGTAATCAGGGAGGCAGTAATTTCAGAGTTATTATAAAATTCATGGCCCGTGGGGGTATCGAACCCACGACCTTCGCGTTATTAGCACGACGTTCTAACCGACTGATCCAACGAGCCGCGGTTCAAGTTGCCTATAATTTTGAAGAAATGAATGGTTGTATGTTTCCCTACATTGATGGGTCCTTAGCCTATGAAAACAAAAACGATATTGGGTAATCAGGGAGGCAGTAATTTCAGAGTTATTATAAAATGCATGGCCCGTGGGGGTATCGAACCCACGACCTTCGCGTTATTAGCACGACGCTCTAACCGACTGAGCTAACGGGCCGTGGTTCAAGTGGCCTATAATTTTGAAGAAAAGAATGGTTGTATGTTGTTCCCCTACATTGCTGGTTCCTCAGCCGATTAAAAAAAAACGATATTGGGTGATCAGGGAGGCAGTAATTTCAGAGTAATTAAAAAAAGCATGGCCCGTGGGGGTATCGAACCCACGACCTTCGCGTTATTAGCACGACGCTCTAACCTACTGCGCTAACGGGCCGTGGTTCAAGTTGCCTATAATTTTGAAGAAAATAATGGTTGTATGTTTCCCTATATTGCTGGTTCCTTAGCCTATTAAAAAAAAACGATATTGGGTAATCAGGGAGGCAGTAATTTCAGAGTAATTATAAAAAGCATGGCCCGTGGGGGTATCGAACCCACGACCTTCGCGTTATTAGCACGACGCTCTAACCTACTGAGCTAACGGGCCGTGGTTCAAGTTGCCTATAATTTTGAAGAAAATAATGGTTGTATGTTTCCCTATATTACTGGTTCCTTAGCCTATTAAAAAAAAACGATATTGGGTAATCAGGGAGGCAGTAATTTCAGAGTTATTATAAAATGCATGGCCCGTGGGGGTATCGAACCCACGACCTTCGCGTTATTAGCACGACACTCTAACCGACTGCGCTAACGGGCCGTGGTTCAAGTTGCCTATAATTTTGAAGAAAATAATGGTTGCATGTTTCCCTACATTGCTGGTTCCTTAACCTATTAAAAAAAAACGATATTGGGTAATCAGGGAGGCAGTAATTTCAGAGTAATTATAAAAGGCATGGCCCGTGGGGGTATCGAACCCACGACCTTCGCGTTATTAGCACGACGCTCTAACCGACTGAGCTAACGGGCCGTGGTTCAAGTGGCCTATAATTTTGAAGAAAAGAATGGTTGTATGTTGTTCCCCTACATTGCTGGTTCCTCAGCCGATTAAAAAAAAACGATATTGGGTAATCAGGGAGGCAGTAATTACAGAGTTATTATAAAATGCATGGCCCGTGGGGGTATCGAACCCACGACCTTCGCGTTATCAGCACGACGCTCTAACCGACTGAGCTAACGGGCCGTGGTTCAAGTAGCCTATATTTTTGAAGAAAAGAATGGTTGTATGTCTCCCTATATTGCTGGTTCCTTAGCCTATTAAAAAAAAACGATATTGGGTAATCAGGGAGGCAGTAATTTCAGAGTAATTATAAAAGGCATGGCCCGTGGGGGTATCGAACCCACGACCTTCGCGTTATTAGCACGACGCCTCTAACCGACAGACCTAACGGGCCGTGATCAAATAGCCTATATTTTTGAAGAAAAGAATGGTTGCATGTTTCCCTACATAGCTGGATCCTTAGCCTATTAAAAAAAAAACGATATTGGGTAATCAGGGAGGCAGTAATTTCAGAGTAATTATAAAAGGCATGGCCCGTGGGGGTATCGTACCCACGACCTTCGCGTTATTAGCACGACGTTCTAACCGACTGATCCAACGAGCCGCGGTTCAAGTTGCCTATAATTTTGAAGAAAAGAATGGTTGTATGTTTCCCTACATTGATGGTTCCTTAGCCTATGAAAAGAAAAACGATATTGGGTAATCAGGGAGGCAGTAATTTCAGAGTTATTATAAAATGCATGGCCCGTGGGGGTATCGAACCCACGACCTTCGCGTTATTAGCACGACGCTCTAACCGACTGAGCTAACGGGCCGTGGTTCAAGTGGCCTATAATTTTGAAGAAAAGAATGGTTGTATGTTGTTCCCCAACATTGCTGGTTCCTCAGCCGATTAAAAAAAAACGATATTGGGTAATCAGGGAGGCAGTAATTTCAGAGTAATTAAAAAAAGCATGGCCCGTGGGGGTATCGAACCCACGACCATCGCGTTATTAGCACGACGCTCTAACCTACTGAGCTAACGGGCCGCGGTTCAAGTTGCCTATAATTTTGAAGAAAAGAATGGTTGTATGTTTCCCTACATTGATGGTTCCTCAGCCTATGAAAACAAAAACGATATTGGGTAATCAGGGAGGCAGTAATTTCAGAGTTATTATAAAATGCATGGCCCGAGTGGGTATCGAACCCACGACCATCGCGTTATTAGCACGACGTTCTAACCGACTGAGCTAACGGGCCGTGGTTCAAGTAGCCTATATTTTTGAAGAAGAGAATGGTTGCATGTTTCCCTACATTGCTGGTTCCTTAACCTATGAAAACTAAAACGATATTGGGTAATCAGGGAGGCAGTAATTTCAGAGTTATTATAAAATTCATGGCCCGTGGGGGTATCGAACCCACGACCTTCGCGTTATTAGCACGACGTTCTAACCGACTGATCCAACGAGCCGCGGTTCAAGTTGCCTATAATTTTGAAGAAATGAATGGTTGTATGTTTCCCTACATTGATGGGTCCTTAGCCTATGAAAACAAAAACGATATTGGGTAATCAGGGAGGCAGTAATTTCAGAGTTATTATAAAATGCATGGCCCGTGGGGGTATCGAACCCACGACCTTCGCGTTATTAGCACGACGCTCTAACCGACTGAGCTAACGGGCCGTGGTTCAAGTGGCCTATAATTTTGAAGAAAAGAATGGTTGTATGTTGTTCCCCTACATTGGTGGTTCCTCAGCCGATTAAAAAAAAACGATATTGGGTGATCAGGGAGGCAGTAATTTCAGAGTAATTAAAAAAAGCATGGCCCGTGGGGGTATCGAACCCACGACCTTCGCGTTATTAGCACGACGCTCTAACCTACTGCGCTAACGGGCCGTGGTTCAAGTTGCCTATAATTTTGAAGAAAATAATGGTTGTATGTTTCCCTATATTGCTGGTTCCTTAGCCTATTAAAAAAAAACGATATTGGGTAATCAGGGAGGCAGTAATTTCAGAGTAATTATAAAAAGCATGGCCCGTGGGGGTATCGAACCCACGACCTTCGCGTTATTAGCACGACGCTCTAACCTACTGAGCTAACGGGCCGTGGTTCAAGTTGCCTATAATTTTGAAGAAAATAATGGTTGTATGTTTCCCTATATTACTGGTTCCTTAGCCTATTAAAAAAAAACGATATTGGGTAATCAGGGAGGCAGTAATTTCAGAGTTATTATAAAATGCATGGCCCGTGGGGGTATCGAACCCACGACCTTCGCGTTATTAGCACGACACTCTAACCGACTGAGCTAACGGGCCGTGGTTCAAGTTGCCTATAATTTTGAAGAAAATAATGGTTGCATGTTTCCCTACATTGCTGGTTCCTTAACCTATTAAAAAAAAACGATATTGGGTAATCAGGGAGGCAGTAATTTCAGAGTAATTATAAAAGGCATGGCCCGTGGGGGTATCGAACCCACGACCTTCGCGTTATTAGCACGACGCTCTAACCGACTGAGCTAACGGGCCGTGGTTCAAGTGGCCTATAATTTTGAAGAAAAGAATGGTTGTATGTTGTTCCCCAACATTGCTGGTTCCTCAGCCGATTAAAAAAAAACGATATTGGGTAATCAGGGAGGCAGTAATTTCAGAGTAATTAAAAAAAGCATGGCCCGTGGGGGTATCGAACCCACGACCATCGCGTTATTAGCACGACGCTCTAACCTACTGAGCTAACGGGCCGCGGTTCAAGTCGCCTATAATTTTGAAGAAAAGAATGGTTGTATGTTTCCCTACATTGATGGTTCCTCAGCCTATGAAAACAAAAACGATATTGGATAATCAGGGAGGCAGTAATTTCAGAGTTATTATAAAATGCATGGCCCGTGGGGGTATCGAACCCACGACCTTCGCGTTATTAGCACGACGTTCTAACCGACTGAGCCAACGAGCCGTGGTTCAAGTGGCCTATAATTTTGAAGAAAAGAATGGTTGTATGTTGTTCCCCTACATTGCTGGTTCCTCAGCCGATTAAAAAAAAACGATATTGGGTGATCAGGGAGGCAGTAATTTCAGAGTAATTAAAAAAAGCATGGCCCGTGGGGGTATCGAACCCACGACCTTCGCGTTATTAGCACGACGCTCTAACCTACTGCGCTAACGGGCCGTGGTTCAAGTTGCCTATAATTTTGAAGAAAATAATGGTTGTATGTTTCCCTATATTGCTGGTTCCTTAGCCTATTAAAAAAAAACGATATTGGGTAATCAGGGAGGCAGTAATTTCAGAGTAATTATAAAAAGCATGGCCCGTGGGGGTATCGAACCCACGACCTTCGCGTTATTAGCACGACGCTCTAACCTACTGAGCTAACGGGCCGTGGTTCAAGTTGCCTATAATTTTGAAGAAAAGAATGGTTGTATGTTGTTCCCCTACATTGCTGGTTCCTCAGCCGATTAAAAAAAAACGATATTGGGTAATCAGGGAGGCAGTAATTTCAGAGTAATTAAAAAAACCATGGCCCGTGGGGGTATCGAACCCACGACCTTCGCGTTATTAGCACGACGCTCTAACCTACTGCGCTAACGGGCCGTGGTTCAAGTTGCCTATAATTTTGAAGAAAATAATGGTTGCATGTTTCCCTACATTGCTGGTTCCTTAACCTATTAAAAAAAAACGATATTGGGTAATCAGGGAGGCAGTAATTTCAGAGTAATTATAAAAGGCATGGCCCGTGGGGGTATCGAACCCACGACCTTCGCGTTATTAGCACGACGCTCTAACCTACTGAGCTAACGGGCCGCGGTTCCAGTTGCCTATAATTTTGAAGAAAAGAATGGTTGTATGTTTCCCTACATTGATGGTTCCTTAGCCTATGAAAACAAAAACGATATTGGGTAATCAGGGAGGCAGTAATTTCAGAGTTATTATAAAATGCATGGCCCGTGGGGGTATCGAACCCACGACCTTCGCGTTATTAGCACGACGCTCTAACCGACTGAGCTAACGGGCCGTGGTTCAAGCAGCCTATAATTTTGAAGAAAAGAATGGTTGTATGTTGTTCCCCTACATTGCTGGTTCCTCAGCCGATTAAAAAAAAACGATATTGGGTAATCAGGGAGGCAGTAATTTCAGAGTAATTAAAAAAAGCATGGCCCGTGGGGGTATCGAACCCACGACCTTCGCGTTATTAGCACGACGCTCTAACCTACTGCGCTAACGGGCCGTGGTTCAAGTTGCCTATAATTTTGAAGAAAATAATGGTTGTATGTTTCCCTATATTGCTGGTTCCTTAGCCTATTAAAAAAAAACGATATTGGGTAATCAGGGAGGCAGTAATTTCAGAGTAATTATGAAATGCATGGCCCGTGTGGGTATCGAACCCACGACCATAGCGTTATTAGAACGACGTTCTAACCGACTGAGCTAACGGGCCGTGGTTCAAGTTGCCTATATTTTTGAAGAAGAGAATGGTTGCATGTTTCCCTACATTGCTGGTTCCTTAACCTATTAAAAAAAAACGATATTGGGTAATCAGGGAGGCAGTAATTTCAGAGTAATTATCAAAGGCATGGCCCGTGGGGGTATCGAACCCACGACCTTCGCGTTATTAGCACGACGCTCTAACCTACTGAGCTAACGGGCCGCGGTTCCAGTTGCCTATAATTTTGAAGAAAAGAATGGTTGTATGTTTCCCTACATTGATGGTTCCTTAGCCTATGAAAACAAAAACGATATTGGGTAATCAGGGAGGCAGTAATTTCAGAGTTATTATAAAATGCATGGCCCGTGGGGGTATCGAACCCACGACCTTCGCGTTATTAGCACGACGCTCTAACCTACTGAGCTAACGGGTGGTTCAAGTGGCCTATAATTTTGAAGAAAAGAATGGTTGCATGTTTCCCTACATTGCTGGTTCCTTAACCTATTAAAAAAAAACGATATTGGGTAATCAGGGAGGCAGTAATTTCAGAGTAATTATAAAAAGCATTGCCCGTGGGGGTATCGAACCCACGACCTTCGCGTTATTAGCACGACGCCTCTAACCGACAGACCTAACGGGCCGCGATCAAATAGCCTATATTTTTGAAGAAAAGAATGGTTGTATGTTGTTCCCCAACATTGCTGGTTCCTTAACCTATTAAAAAAAAACGATATTGGGTAATCAGGGAGGCAGTAATTTCAGAGTAATTATCAAAGGCATGGCCCGTGGGGGTATCGAACCCACGACCTTCGCGTTATTAGCACGACGCTCTAACCTACTGAGCTAACGGGCCGCGGTTCCAGTTGCCTATAATTTTGAAGAAAAGAATGGTTGTATGTTTCCCTACATTGATGGTTCCTTAGCCTATGAAAACAAAAACGATATTGGGTAATCAGGGAGGCAGTAATTTCAGAGTTATTATAAAATGCATGGCCCGTGGGGGTATCGAACCCACGACCTTCGCGTTATTAGCACGACGCTCTAACCTACTGAGCTAACGGGTGGTTCAAGTGGCCTATAATTTTGAAGAAAAGAATGGTTGCATGTTTCCCTACATTGCTGGTTCCTTAACCTATTAAAAAAAAACGATATTGGGTAATCAGGGAGGCAGTAATTTCAGAGTAATTATAAAAAGCATTGCCCGTGGGGGTATCGAACCCACGACCTTCGCGTTATTAGCACGACGCCTCTAACCGACAGACCTAACGGGCCGCGATCAAATAGCCTATATTTTTGAAGAAAAGAATGGTTGCATGTTTCCCTACATAGCTGGTTCCTTAGCCTATTAAAAAAAAAACGATATTGGGTAATCAGGGAGGCAGTAATTTCAGAGTAATTATAAAAGGCATGGCCCGTGGGGGTATCGAACCCACGACCTTCGCGTTATTAGCACGACGTTCTAACCGACTGAGCTAACGGGCCGCGGTTCCAGTTGCCTATAATTTTGAAGAAAAGAATGGTTGTATGTTTCCCTACATTGATGGTTCCTTAGCCTATGAAAACAAAAACGACATTGGGTAATCAGGGAGGCAGTAATTTCAGAGTTATTATAAAATGCATGGCCCGTGGGGGTATCGAACCCACGACCTTCGCGTTATTAGCACGACGCTCTAACCGACTGAGCTAACGGGCCGTGGTTCAAGTGGCCTATAATTTTGAAGAAAAGAATGGTTGTATGTTGTTCCCCAACATTGCTGGTTCCTCAGCCGATTAAAAAAAAACGATATTGGGTAATCAGGGAGGCAGTAATTTCAGAGTAATTAAAAAAAGCATGGCCCGTGGGGGTATCGAACCCACGACCATCGCGTTATTAGCACGACGCTCTAACCTACTGAGCTAACGGGCCGCGGTTCAAGTTGCCTATAATTTTGAAGAAAAGAATGGTTGTATGTTTCCCTACATTGATGGTTCCTCAGCCTATGAAAACAAAAACGATATTGGGTAATCAGGGAGGCAGTAATTTCAGAGTTATTATAAAATGCATGGCCCGAGTGGGTATCGAACCCACGACCATCGCGTTATTAGCACGACGTTCTAACCGACTGAGCTAACGGGACGTGGTTCAAGTAGCCTATAATTTTGAAGAAATGAATGGTTGTATGTTTCCCTACATTGATGGGTCCTTAGCCTATGAAAACAAAAACGATATTGGGTAATCAGGGAGGCAGTAATTTCAGAGTTATTATAAAATGCATGGCCCGTGGGGGTATCGAACCCACGACCTTCGCGTTATTAGCACGACGCTCTAACCGACTGAGCTAACGGGCCGTGGTTCAAGTGGCCTATAATTTTGAAGAAAAGAATGGTTGTATGTTGTTCCCCTACATTGCTGGTTCCTCAGCCGATTAAAAAAAAACGATATTGGGTGATCAGGGAGGCAGTAATTTCAGAGTAATTAAAAAAAGCATGGCCCGTGGGGGTATCGAACCCACGACCTTCGCGTTATTAGCACGACGCTCTAACCTACTGCGCTAACGGGCCGTGGTTCAAGTTGCCTATAATTTTGAAGAAAATAATGGTTGTATGTTTCCCTATATTGCTGGTTCCTTAGCCTATTAAAAAAAAACGATATTGGGTAATCAGGGAGGCAGTAATTTCAGAGTAATTATAAAAAGCATGGCCCGTGGGGGTATCGAACCCACGACCTTCGCGTTATTAGCACGACGCTCTAACCTACTGAGCTAACGGGCCGTGGTTCAAGTTGCCTATAATTTTGAAGAAAATAATGGTTGTATGTTTCCCTATATTACTGGTTCCTTAGCCTATTAAAAAAAAACGATATTGGGTAATCAGGGAGGCAGTAATTTCAGAGTTATTATAAAATGCATGGCCCGTGGGGGTATCGAACCCACGACCTTCGCGTTATTAGCACGACACTCTAACCGACTGAGCTAACGGGCCGTGGTTCAAGTTGCCTATAATTTTGAAGAAAATAATGGTTGCATGTTTCCCTACATTGCTGGTTCCTTAACCTATTAAAAAAAAACGATATTGGGTAATCAGGGAGGCAGTAATTTCAGAGTAATTATAAAAGGCATGGCCCGTGGGGGTATCGAACCCACGACCTTCGCGTTATTAGCACGACGCTCTAACCGACTGAGCTAACGGGCCGTGGTTCAAGTGGCCTATAATTTTGAAGAAAAGAATGGTTGTATGTTGTTCCCCAACATTGCTGGTTCCTCAGCCGATTAAAAAAAAACGATATTGGGTAATCAGGGAGGCAGTAATTTCAGAGTAATTAAAAAAAGCATGGCCCGTGGGGGTATCGAACCCACGACCATCGCGTTATTAGCACGACGCTCTAACCTACTGAGCTAACGGGCCGCGGTTCAAGTCGCCTATAATTTTGAAGAAAAGAATGGTTGTATGTTTCCCTACATTGATGGTTCCTCAGCCTATGAAAACAAAAACGATATTGGATAATCAGGGAGGCAGTAATTTCAGAGTTATTATAAAATGCATGGCCCGTGGGGGTATCGAACCCACGACCTTCGCGTTATTAGCACGACGTTCTAACCGACTGAGCCAACGAGCCGTGGTTCAAGTGGCCTATAATTTTGAAGAAAAGAATGGTTGTATGTTGTTCCCCTACATTGCTGGTTCCTCAGCCGATTAAAAAAAAACGATATTGGGTGATCAGGGAGGCAGTAATTTCAGAGTAATTAAAAAAAGCATGGCCCGTGGGGGTATCGAACCCACGACCTTCGCGTTATTAGCACGACGCTCTAACCTACTGCGCTAACGGGCCGTGGTTCAAGTTGCCTATAATTTTGAAGAAAATAATGGTTGTATGTTTCCCTATATTGCTGGTTCCTTAGCCTATTAAAAAAAAACGATATTGGGTAATCAGGGAGGCAGTAATTTCAGAGTAATTATAAAAAGCATGGCCCGTGGGGGTATCGAACCCACGACCTTCGCGTTATTAGCACGACGCTCTAACCTACTGAGCTAACGGGCCGTGGTTCAAGTTGCCTATAATTTTGAAGAAAAGAATGGTTGTATGTTGTTCCCCTACATTGCTGGTTCCTCAGCCGATTAAAAAAAAACGATATTGGGTAATCAGGGAGGCAGTAATTTCAGAGTAATTAAAAAAACCATGGCCCGTGGGGGTATCGAACCCACGACCTTCGCGTTATTAGCACGACGCTCTAACCTACTGCGCTAACGGGCCGTGGTTCAAGTTGCCTATAATTTTGAAGAAAATAATGGTTGCATGTTTCCCTACATTGCTGGTTCCTTAACCTATTAAAAAAAAACGATATTGGGTAATCAGGGAGGCAGTAATTTCAGAGTAATTATAAAAGGCATGGCCCGTGGGGGTATCGAACCCACGACCTTCGCGTTATTAGCACGACGCTCTAACCTACTGAGCTAACGGGCCGCGGTTCCAGTTGCCTATAATTTTGAAGAAAAGAATGGTTGTATGTTTCCCTACATTGATGGTTCCTTAGCCTATGAAAACAAAAACGATATTGGGTAATCAGGGAGGCAGTAATTTCAGAGTTATTATAAAATGCATGGCCCGTGGGGGTATCGAACCCACGACCTTCGCGTTATTAGCACGACGCTCTAACCGACTGAGCTAACGGGCCGTGGTTCAAGCAGCCTATAATTTTGAAGAAAAGAATGGTTGTATGTTGTTCCCCTACATTGCTGGTTCCTCAGCCGATTAAAAAAAAACGATATTGGGTAATCAGGGAGGCAGTAATTTCAGAGTAATTAAAAAAAGCATGGCCCGTGGGGGTATCGAACCCACGACCTTCGCGTTATTAGCACGACGCTCTAACCTACTGCGCTAACGGGCCGTGGTTCAAGTTGCCTATAATTTTGAAGAAAATAATGGTTGTATGTTTCCCTATATTGCTGGTTCCTTAGCCTATTAAAAAAAAACGATATTGGGTAATCAGGGAGGCAGTAATTTCAGAGTAATTATGAAATGCATGGCCCGTGTGGGTATCGAACCCACGACCATAGCGTTATTAGAACGACGTTCTAACCGACTGAGCTAACGGGCCGTGGTTCAAGTTGCCTATATTTTTGAAGAAGAGAATGGTTGCATGTTTCCCTACATTGCTGGTTCCTTAACCTATTAAAAAAAAACGATATTGGGTAATCAGGGAGGCAGTAATTTCAGAGTAATTATCAAAGGCATGGCCCGTGGGGGTATCGAACCCACGACCTTCGCGTTATTAGCACGACGCTCTAACCTACTGAGCTAACGGGCCGCGGTTCCAGTTGCCTATAATTTTGAAGAAAAGAATGGTTGTATGTTTCCCTACATTGATGGTTCCTTAGCCTATGAAAACAAAAACGATATTGGGTAATCAGGGAGGCAGTAATTTCAGAGTTATTATAAAATGCATGGCCCGTGGGGGTATCGAACCCACGACCTTCGCGTTATTAGCACGACGCTCTAACCTACTGAGCTAACGGGTGGTTCAAGTGGCCTATAATTTTGAAGAAAAGAATGGTTGCATGTTTCCCTACATTGCTGGTTCCTTAACCTATTAAAAAAAAACGATATTGGGTAATCAGGGAGGCAGTAATTTCAGAGTAATTATAAAAAGCATTGCCCGTGGGGGTATCGAACCCACGACCTTCGCGTTATTAGCACGACGCCTCTAACCGACAGACCTAACGGGCCGCGATCAAATAGCCTATATTTTTGAAGAAAAGAATGGTTGCATGTTTCCCTACATAGCTGGTTCCTTAGCCTATTAAAAAAAAAACGATATTGGGTAATCAGGGAGGCAGTAATTTCAGAGTAATTATAAAAGGCATGGCCCGTGGGGGTATCGAACCCACGACCTTCGCGTTATTAGCACGACGTTCTAACCGACTGAGCTAACGGGCCGCGGTTCCAGTTGCCTATAATTTTGAAGAAAAGAATGGTTGTATGTTTCCCTACATTGATGGTTCCTTAGCCTATGAAAACAAAAACGACATTGGGTAATCAGGGAGGCAGTAATTTCAGAGTTATTATAAAATGCATGGCCCGTGGGGGTATCGAACCCACGACCTTCGCGTTATTAGCACGACGCTCTAACCGACTGAGCTAACGGGCCGGGGTTCAAGTAGCCTATAATTTTGAAGAAAAGAATGGTTGTATGTTGTTCCCCTACATTGCTGGTTCCTCAGCCGATTAAAAAAAAACGATATTGGGTAATCAGGGAGGCAGTAATTTCAGAGTAATTAAAAAAAGCATGGCCCGTGGGGGTATCGAACCCACGACCTTCGCGTTATTAGCACGACGCTCTAACCTACTGCGCTAACGGGCCGTGGTTCAAGTTGCCTATAATTTTGAAGAAAATAATGGTTGTATGTTTCCCTATATTGCTGGTTCCTTAGCCTATTAAAAAAAAACGATATTGGGTAATCAGGGAGGCAGTAATTTCAGAGTAATTATAAAAAGCATGGCCCGTGGGGGTATCGAACCCACGACCTTCGCGTTATTAGCACGACGCTCTAACCTACTGAGCTAACGGACCGTGGTTCAAGTTGCTTATAATTTTGAAGAAAATAATGGTTGCATGTTTCCCTACATAGCTGGATCCTTAGCCTATTAAAAAAAAAACGATATTGGGTAATCAGGGAGGCAGTAATTTCAGAGTAATTATAAAAGGCATGGCCCGTGGGGGTATGGAACCCACGACCTTCGCGTTATTAGCACGACGCTCTAACCGACTGAGCTAACGGGCCGTGGTTCAAGTCGCCTATATTTTTGAAAAAAAGAATGGTTGTATGTTTCCCTACATTGATGGTTCCTTAGCCTATGAAAACGAAAACGATATTGGGTAATCAGGGAGGCAGTAATTTCAGAGTTATTATAAAATGCATGGCCCGTGGGAGTATCGAACCCACGACCTTCGCGTTATTAGCACGACGTTCTAACCGACTGATCAAACGAGCCGCGGTTCAAGTTGCCTATAATTTTGAAGAAAAGAATGGTTGTATGTTTCCCTACATTGATGGTTCCTTAGCCTATGAAAACAAAAACGATATTGGGTAATCAGGGAGGCAGTAATTTCAGAGTTATTATAAAATGCATGGCCCGTGGGGGTATCGAACCCACGACGTTCGCGTTATTAGCACGACGCTCTAACCGACTGAGCTAACGGGCCGTGGTTCAAGTGGCCTATAATTTTGAAGAAAAGAATGGTTGTATGTTGTTCCCCAACATTGCTGGTTCCTCAGCCGATTAAAAAAAAACGATATTGGGTAATCAGGGAGGCAGTAATTTCAGAGTAATTAAAAAAAGCATGGCCCGTGGGGGTATCGAACCCACGACCTTCGCGTTATTAGCACGACGTTCTAACCGACTGATCCAACGAGCCGCGGTTCAAGTTGCCTATAATTTTGAAGAAATGAATGGTTGTATGTTTCCCTACATTGATGGGTCCTTAGCCTATGAAAACAAAAACGATATTGGGTAATCAGGGAGGCAGTAATTTCAGAGTTATTATAAAATGCATGGCCCGTGGGGGTATCGAACCCACGACCTTCGCGTTATTAGCACGACGCTCTAACCGACTGAGCTAACGGGCCGTGGTTCAAGTGGCCTATAATTTTGAAGAAAAGAATGGTTGTATGTTGTTCCCCTACATTGCTGGTTCCTCAGCCGATTAAAAAAAAACGATATTGGGTAATCAGGGAGGCAGTAATTTCAGAGTAATTAAAAAAAGCATGGCCCGTGGGGGTATCGAACCCACGACCGTCGCGTTATTAGCACGACGCTCTAACCTACTGCGCTAACGGGCCGTGGTTCAAGTTGCCTATAATTTTGAAGAAAATAATGGTTGTATGTTTCCCTATATTGCTGGTTCCTTAGCCTATTAAAAAAAAACGATATTGGGTAATCAGGGAGGCAGTAATTTCAGAGTAATTATAAAAAGCATGGCCCGTGGGGGTATCGAACCCACGACCTTCGCGTTATTAGCACGACGCTCTAACCGACTGAGCTAACGGGCCGTGGTTCAAGTTGCCTATAATTTTGAAGAAAATAATGGTTGTATGTTTCCCTATATTGCTGGTTCCTTAGCCTATTAAAAAAAAACGATATTGGGTAATCAGGGAGGCAGTAATTTCAGAGTTATTATAAAATGCATGGCCCGTGGGGGTATCGAACCCACGACCTTCGCGTTATTAGCACGACACTCTAACCGACTGAGCTAACGGGCAGTGCTTCAGGTTGCCTATATTTTTGAAGAAAAGAATGGTTGTATGTTGTTCCCCTACATTTCCAGTTTCTTAGCCGATTAAAAAAAAAACGATATTGGGTAATCAGGGAGGCAGTAACTTCAGAGTAATTATGAAATGCATGGCCCGTGTGGGTATCGAACCCACGACCATCGCGTTATTAGCACGACGTTCTAACCGACTGAGCTAACGGGCCGTGGTTCAAGTAGCCTATATTTTTGAAGAAGAGAATGGTTGCATGTTTCCCTACATTGCTGGTTCCTTAACCTATTAAAAAAAAACGATATTGGGTAATCAGGGAGGCAGTAATTTCAGAGTAATTATAAAAGGCACGGCCCGTGGGGGTATCGAACCCACGACCTTCGCGTTATTAGCACGACGCTCTAACCTACTGAGCTAACGGGCCGCGGTTCCAGTTGCCTATAATTTTGAAGAAAAGAATGGTTGTATGTTTCCCTACATTGATGGTTCCTTAGCCTATGAAAACAAAAACGATATTGGGTAATCAGGGAGGCAGTAATTTCAGAGTTATTATAAAATGCATGGCCCGTGGGGGTATCGAACCCACGACCTTCGCGTTATTAGCACGACGCTCTAACCGACTGAGCTAACGGGCCGTGGTTCAAGCAGCCTATAATTTTGAAGAAAAGAATGGTTGTATGTTGTTCCCCTACATTGCTGGTTCCTCAGCCGATTAAAAAAAAACGATATTGGGTAATCAGGGAGGCAGTAATTTCAGAGTAATTAAAAAAAGCATGGCCCGTGGGGGTATCGAACCCACGACCTTCGCGTTATTAGCACGACGCTCTAACCTACTGCGCTAACGGGCCGTGGTTCAAGTTGCCTATAATTTTGAAGAAAATAATGGTTGTATGTTTCCCTATATTGCTGGTTCCTTAGCCTATTAAAAAAAAACGATATTGGGTAATCAGGGAGGCAGTAATTTCAGAGTAATTATGAAATGCATGGCCCGTGTGGGTATCGAACCCACGACCATAGCGTTATTAGCACGACGTTCTAACCGACTGAGCTAACGGGCCGTGGTTCAAGTTGCCTATATTTTTGAAGAAGAGAATGGTTGCATGTTTCCCTACATTGCTGGTTCCTTAACCTATTAAAAAAAAACGATATTGGGTAATCAGGGAGGCAGTAATTTCAGAGTAATTATAAAAGGCATGGCCCGTGGGGGTATCGAACCCACGACCTTCGCGTTATTAGCACGACGCTCTAACCTACTGAGCTAACGGGCCGCGGTTCCAGTTGCCTATAATTTTGAAGAAAAGAATGGTTGTATGTTTCCCTACATTGATGGTTCCTTAGCCTATGAAAACAAAAACGATATTGGGTAATCAGGGAGGCAGTAATTTCAGAGTTATTATAAAATGCATGGCCCGTGGGGGTATCGAACCCACGACCTTCGCGTTATTAGCACGACGCTCTAACCTACTGAGCTAACGGGTGGTTCAAGTGGCCTATAATTTTGAAGAAAAGAATGGTTGCATGTTTCCCTACATTGCTGGTTCCTTAACCTATTAAAAAAAAACGATATTGGGTAATCAGGGAGGCAGTAATTTCAGAGTAATTATAAAAAGCATTGCCCGTGGGGGTATCGAACCCACGACCTTCGCGTTATTAGCACGACGCCTCTAACCGACAGACATAACGGGCCGTGATCAAATAGCCTATATTTTTGAAGAAAAGAATGGTTGCATGTTTCCCTACATAGCTGGTTCCTTAGCCTATTAAAAAAAAAACGATATTGGGTAATCAGGGAGGCAGTAATTTCAGAGTAATTATAAAAGGCATGGCCCGTGGGGGTATCGAACCCACGACCTTCGCGTTATTAGCACGACGTTCTAACCGACTGAGCTAACGGGCCGCGGTTCCAGTTGCCTATAATTTTGAAGAAAAGAATGGTTGTATGTTTCCCTACATTGATGGTTCCTTAGCCTATGAAAACAAAAACGATATTGGGTAATCAGGGAGGCAGTAATTTCAGAGTTATTATAAAATGCATGGCCCGTGGGGGTATCGAACCCACGACCTTCGCGTTATTAGCACGACGCTCTAACCGACTGAGCTAACGGGCCGGGGTTCAAGTAGCCTATAATTTTGAAGAAAAGAATGGTTGTATGTTGTTCCCCTACATTGCTGGTTCCTCAGCCGATTAAAAAAAAACGATATTGGGTAATCAGGGAGGCAGTAATTTCAGAGTAATTAAAAAAAGCATGGCCCGTGGGGGTATCGAACCCACGACCTTCGCGTTATTAGCACGACGCTCTAACCTACTGCGCTAACGGGCCGTGGTTCAAGTTGCCTATAATTTTGAAGAAAATAATGGTTGTATGTTTCCCTATATTGCTGGTTCCTTAGCCTATTAAAAAAAAACGATATTGGGTAATCAGGGAGGCAGTAATTTCAGAGTAATTATAAAAAGCACGGCCCGTGGGGGTATCGAACCCACGACCTTCGCGTTATTAGCACGACGCTCTAACCGACTGAGCTAACGGGCCGTGGTTCAAGTTGCCTATAATTTTGAAGAAAATAATGGTTGTATGTTTCCCTATATTGCTGGTTGCTTAGCCGATTAAAAAAAAACGATATTGGGTAATCAGGGAGGCAGTAATTTCAGAGTAATTAAAAAAAGCATGGCCCGTGGGGGTATCGAACCCACGACCTTCGCGTTATTAGCACGACGCTCTAACCGACTGAGCTAACGGGCCGTGGTTCAAGTTGCCTATAATTTTGAAGAAAATAATGGTTGTATGTTTCCCTATATTGCTGGTTCCTTAGCCTATTAAAAAAAAACGATATTGGGTAATCAGGGAGGCAGTAATTTCAGAGTAATTATAAAAAGCACGGCCCGTGGGGGTATCGAACCCACGACCTTCGCGTTATTAGCACGACGCTCTAACCTACTGAGCTAACGGACCGTGGTTCAAGTTGCTTATAATTTTGAAGAAAATAATGGTTGTATGTTTCCCTATATTGCTGGTTCCGTAGCCTATTAAAAAAAACGATATTGGGTAATCAGGGAGGCAGTAATTTCAGCGTTATTATAAAATGCATGGCCCGTGGGGGTATCGAACCCACGACCTTCGCGTTATTAGCACGACACTCTAACCGACTGAGCTAACGGGCAGTGCTTCAAGTTTCCTATATTTTTGAAGAAAAGAATGGTTGTATGTTGTTCCCCTACATTTCCAGTTTCTTAGCCGATTAAAAAAAAAACGATATTGGGTAATCAGGGAGGCAGTAACTTCAGAGTAATTATGAAATGCATGGCCCGTGTGGGTATCGAACCCACGACCATCGCGTTATTAGCACGACGTTCTAACCGACTGAGCTAACGGGCCGTGGTTCAAGTTGCCTATATTTTTGAAGAAGAGAATGGTTGCATGTTTCCCTACATTGCTGGTTCCTTAACCTATTAAAAAAAAACGATATTGGGTAATCAGGGAGGCAGTAATTTCAGAGTAACTATAAAAGGTATGGCCCGTGGGGGTATCGAACCCACGACCTTCGCGTTATTAGCACGACGCTCTAACCTACTGAGCTAACGGGCCGCGGTTCCAGTTGCCTATAATTTTGAAGAAAAGAATGGTTGTATGTTTCCCTACATTGATGGTTCCTTAGCCTATGAAAACAAAAACGATATTGGGTAATCAGGGAGGCAGTAATTTCAGAGTTATTATAAAATGCATGGCCCGTGGGGGTATCGAACCCACGACCTTCGCGTTATTAGCACGACGCTCTAACCTACTGAGCTAACGGGTGGTTCAAGTGTCCTATAATTTTGAAGAAAAGAATGGTTGCATGTTCCCTACATTGCTGGTTCCTTAACCTATTAAAAAAAAACGATATTGGGTAATCAGGGAGGCAGTAATTTCAGAGTAATTATAAAAAGCATTGCCCGTGGGGGTATCGAACCCACGACCTTCGCGTTATTAGCACGACGCTCTAACCTACTGCGCTAACGGGCCGTGGTTCAAGTTGCCTATAATTTTGAAGAAAATAATGGTTGTATGTTTCCCTATATTGCTGGTTCCTTAGCCTATTAAAAAAAAACGATATTGGGTAATCAGGGAGGCAGTAATTTCAGAGTAATTATAAAAAGCACGGCCCGTGGGGGTATCGAACCCACGACCTTCGCGTTATTAGCACGACGCTCTAACCTACTGAGCTAACGGACCGTGGTTCAAGTTGCTTATAATTTTGAAGAAAATAATGGTTGTATGTTTCCCTATATTGCTGGTTCCGTAGCCTATTAAAAAAAACGATATTGGGTAATCAGGGAGGCAGTAATTTCAGCGTTATTATAAAATGCATGGCCCGTGGGGGTATCGAACCCACGACCTTCGCGTTATTAGCACGACACTCCAACCGACTGAGCTAACGGGCAGTGCTTCAAGTTGCCTATATTTTTGAAGAAGAGAATGGTTGCATGTTTCCCTACATTGCTGGTTCCTTAACCTATTAAAAAAAAACGATATTGGGTAATCAGGGAGGCAGTAATTTCAGAGTAATTATAAAAGGCATGGCCCGTGGGGGTATCGAACCCACGACCTTCGCGTTATTAGCACGACGCTCTAACCGACTGAGCTAACGGGCCGTGGTTCAAGTCGCCTATATTTTTGAAAAAAAGAATGGTTGTATGTTTCCCTACATTGATGGTTCCTTAGCCTATGAAAACGAAAACGATATTGGGTAATCAGGGAGGCAGTAATTTCAGAGTTATTATAAAATGCATGGCCCGTGGGAGTATCGAACCCACGACCTTCGCGTTATTAGCACGACGTTCTAACCGACTGATCAAACGAGCCGCGGTTCAAGTTGCGTATAATTTTGAAGAAAAGAATGGTTGTATGTTTCCCTACATTGATGGTTCCTTAGCCTATGAAAACAAAAACGATATTGGGTAATCAGGGAGGCAGTAATTTCAGAGTTATTATAAAATGCATGGCCCGTGGGGGTATCGAACCCACGACCTTCGCGTTATTAGCACGACGCTCTAACCGACTGAGCTAACGGGCCGTGGTTCAAGTGGCCTATAATTTTGAAGAAAAGAATGGTTGTATGTTGTTCCCCAACATTGCTGGTTCCTCAGCCGATTAAAAAAAAACGATATTGGGTAATCAGGGAGGCAGTAATTTCAGAGTAATTAAAAAAAGCATGGCCCGTGGGGGTATCGAACCCACGACCTTCGCGTTATTAGCACGACGTTCTAACCGACTGATCCAACGAGCCGCGGTTCAAGTTGCCTATAATTTTGAAGAAATGAATGGTTGTATGTTTCCCTACATTGATGGGTCCTTAGCCTATGAAAACAAAAACGATATTGGGTAATCAGGGAGGCAGTAATTTCAGAGTTATTATAAAATGCATGGCCCGTGGGGGTATCGAACCCACGACCTTCGCGTTATTAGCACGACGCTCTAACCTACTGAGCTAACGGGCCGCGGTTCCAGTTGCCTATAATTTTGAAGAAAAGAATGGTTGTATGTTTCCCTACATTGATGGTTCCTTAGCCTATGAAAACAAAAACGATATTGGGTAATCAGGGAGGCAGTAATTTCAGAGTTATTATAAAATGCATGGCCCGTGGGGGTGTCGAACCCACGACCTTCGCGTTATTAGCACGACGCTCTAACCGACTGAGCTAACGGGCCGTGGTTCAAGCAGCCTATAATTTTGAAGAAAAGAATGGTTGTATGTTGTTCCCCTACATTGCTGGTTCCTCAGCCGATTAAAAAAAAACGATATTGGGTAATCAGGGAGGCAGTAATTTCAGAGTAATTAAAAAAAGCATGGCCCGTGGGGGTATCGAACCCACGACCTTCGCGTTATTAGCACGACGCTCTAACCTACTGCGCTAACGGGCCGTGGTTCAAGTTGCCTATAATTTTGAAGAAAATAATGGTTGTATGTTTCCCTATATTGCTGGTTCCTTAGCCTATTAAAAAAAAACGATATTGGGTAATCAGGGAGGCAGTAATTTCAGAGTAATTATGAAATGCATGGCCCGTGTGGGTATCGAACCCACGACCATAGCGTTATTAGCACGACGTTCTAACCGACTGAGCTAACGGGCCGTGGTTCAAGTTGCCTATATTTTTGAAGAAGAGAATGGTTGCATGTTTCCCTACATTGCTGGTTCCTTAACCTATTAAAAAAAAACGATATTGGGTAATCAGGGAGGCAGTAATTTCAGAGTAATTATAAAAGGCATGGCCCGTGGGGGTATCGAACCCACGACCTTCGCGTTATTAGCACGACGCTCTAACCTACTGAGCTAACGGGCCGCGGTTCCAGTTGCCTATAATTTTGAAGAAAAGAATGGTTGTATGTTTCCCTACATTGATGGTTCCTTAGCCTATGAAAACAAAAACGATATTGGGTAATCAGGGAGGCAGTAATTTCAGAGTTATTATAAAATGCATGGCCCGTGGGGGTATCGAACCCACGACCTTCGCGTTATTAGCACGACGCTCTAACCTACTGAGCTAACGGGTGGTTCAAGTGGCCTATAATTTTGAAGAAAAGAATGGTTGCATGTTTCCCTACATTGCTATTTCCTTAACCTATTAAAAAAAAACGATATTGGGTAATCAGGGAGGCAGTAATTTCAGAGTAATTATAAAAAGCATTGCCCGTGGGGGTATCGAACCCACGACCTTCGCGTTATTAGCACGACGCCTCTAACCGACAGACATAACGGGCCGTGATCAAATAGCCTATATTTTTGAAGAAAAGAATGGTTGCATGTTTCCCTACATAGCTGGTTCCTTAGCCTATTAAAAAAAAAACGATATTGGGTAATCAGGGAGGCAGTAATTTCAGAGTAATTATAAAAGGCATGGCCCGTGGGGGTATCGAACCCACGACCTTCGCGTTATTAGCACGACGTTCTAACCGACTGAGCTAACGGGCCGCGGTTCCAGTTGCCTATAATTTTGAAGAAAAGAATGGTTGTATGTTTCCCTACATTGATGGTTCCTTAGCCTATGAAAACAAAAACGATATTGGGTAATCAGGGAGGCAGTAATTTCAGAGTTATTATAAAATGCATGGCCCGTGGGGGTATCGAACCCACGACCTTCGCGTTATTAGCACGACGCTCTAACCGACTGAGCTAACGGGCCGGGGTTCAAGTAGCCTATAATTTTGAAGAAAAGAATGGTTGTATGTTGTTCCCCTACATTGCTGGTTCCTCAGCCGATTAAAAAAAAACGATATTGGGTAATCAGGGAGGCAGTAATTTCAGAGTAATTAAAAAAAGCATGGCCCGTGGGGGTATCGATCCCACGACCTTCGCGTTATTAGCACGACGCTCTAACCGACTGAGCTAACGGGCCGTGGTTCAAGCAGCCTATAATTTTGAAGAAAAGAATGGTTGTATGTTGTTCCCCTACATTGCTGGTTCCTCAGCCGATTAAAAAAAAACGATATTGGGTAATCAGGGAGGCAGTAATTTCAGAGTAATTAAAAAAAGCATGGCCCGTGGGGGTATCGAACCCACGACCTTCGCGTTATTAGCACGACGCTCTAACCTACTGCGCTAACGGGCCGTGGTTCAAGTTGCCTATAATTTTGAAGAAAATAATGGTTGTATGTTTCCCTATATTGCTGGTTCCTTAGCCTATTAAAAAAAAACGATATTGGGTAATCAGGGAGGCAGTAATTTCAGAGTAATTATGAAATGCATGGCCCGTGTGGGTATCGAACCCACGACCATAGCGTTATTAGCACGACGTTCTAACCGACTGAGCTAACGGGCCGTGGTTCAAGTTGCCTATATTTTTGAAGAAGAGAATGGTTGCATGTTTCCCTACATTGCTGGTTCCTTAACCTATTAAAAAAAAACGATATTGGGTAATCAGGGAGGCAGTAATTTCAGAGTAATTATAAAAGGCATGGCCCGTGGGGGTATCGAACCCACGACCTTCGCGTTATTAGCACGACGCTCTAACCTACTGAGCTAACGGGCCGCGGTTCCAGTTGCCTATAATTTTGAAGAAAAGAATGGTTGTATGTTTCCCTACATTGATGGTTCCTTAGCCTATGAAAACAAAAACGATATTGGGTAATCAGGGAGGCAGTAATTTCAGAGTTATTATAAAATGCATGGCCCGTGGGGGTATCGAACCCACGACCTTCGCGTTATTAGCACGACGCTCTAACCTACTGAGCTAACGGGTGGTTCAAGTGGCCTATAATTTTGAAGAAAAGAATGGTTGCATGTTTCCCTACATTGCTATTTCCTTAACCTATTAAAAAAAAACGATATTGGGTAATCAGGGAGGCAGTAATTTCAGAGTAATTATAAAAAGCATTGCCCGTGGGGGTATCGAACCCACGACCTTCGCGTTATTAGCACGACGCCTCTAACCGACAGACATAACGGGCCGTGATCAAATAGCCTATATTTTTGAAGAAAAGAATGGTTGCATGTTTCCCTACATAGCTGGTTCCTTAGCCTATTAAAAAAAAAACGATATTGGGTAATCAGGGAGGCAGTAATTTCAGAGTAATTATAAAAGGCATGGCCCGTGGGGGTATCGAACCCACGACCTTCGCGTTATTAGCACGACGTTCTAACCGACTGAGCTAACGGGCCGCGGTTCCAGTTGCCTATAATTTTGAAGAAAAGAATGGTTGTATGTTTCCCTACATTGATGGTTCCTTAGCCTATGAAAACAAAAACGATATTGGGTAATCAGGGAGGCAGTAATTTCAGAGTTATTATAAAATGCATGGCCCGTGGGGGTATCGAACCCACGACCTTCGCGTTATTAGCACGACGCTCTAACCGACTGAGCTAACGGGCCGGGGTTCAAGTAGCCTATAATTTTGAAGAAAAGAATGGTTGTATGTTGTTCCCCTACATTGCTGGTTCCTCAGCCGATTAAAAAAAAACGATATTGGGTAATCAGGGAGGCAGTAATTTCAGAGTAATTAAAAAAAGCATGGCCCGTGGGGGTATCGAACCCACGACCTTCGCGTTATTAGCACGACGCTCTAACCTACTGCGCTAACGGGCCGTGGTTCAAGTTGCCTATAATTTTGAAGAAAATAATGGTTGTATGTTTCCCTATATTGCTGGTTCCTTAGCCTATTAAAAAAAAACGATATTGGGTAATCAGGGAGGCAGTAATTTCAGAGTAATTATAAAAAGCACGGCCCGTGGGGGTATCGAACCCACGACCTTCGCGTTATTAGCACGACGCTCTAACCTACTGAGCTAACGGACCGTGGTTCAAGTTGCTTATAATTTTGAAGAAAATAATGGTTGTATGTTTCCCTATATTGCTGGTTCCGTAGCCTATTAAAAAAAACGATATTGGGTAATCAGGGAGGCAGTAATTTCAGCGTTATTATAAAATGCATGGCCCGTGGGGGTATAGAACCCACGACCTTCGCGTTATTAGCACGACACTCTAACCGACTGAGCTAACGGGCAGTGCTTCAAGTTTCCTATATTTTTGAAGAAAAGAATGGTTGTATGTTGTTCCCCTACATTTCCAGTTTCTTAGCCGATTAAAAAAAAAACGATATTGGGTAATCAGGGAGGCAGTAACTTCAGAGTAATTATGAAATGCATGGCCCGTGTGGGTATCGAACCCACGACCATCGCGTTATTAGCACGACGTTCTAACCGACTGAGCTAACGGGCCGTGGTTCAAGTTGCCTATATTTTTGAAGAAGAGAATGGTTGCATGTTTCCCTACATTGCTGGTTCCTTAACCTATTAAAAAAAAACGATATTGGGTAATCAGGGAGGCAGTAATTTCAGAGTAACTATAAAAGGCATGGCCCGTGGGGGTATCGAACCCACGACCTTCGCGTTATTAGCACGACGCTCTAACCTACTGAGCTAACGGGCCGCGGTTCCAGTTGCCTATAATTTTGAAGAAAAGAATGGTTGTATGTTTCCCTACATTGATGGTTCCTTAGCCTATGAAAACAAAAACGATATTGGGTAATCAGGGAGGCAGTAATTTCAGAGTTATTATAAAATGCATGGCCCATGGGGGTATCGAACCCACGACCTTCGCGTTATTAGCACGACGCTCTAAACTACTGAGCTAACGGGTGGTTCAAGTGTCCTATAATTTTGAAGAAAAGAATGGTTGCATGTTCCCTATATTGCTGGTTCCTTAACCTATTAAAAAAAAACGATATTGGGTAATCAGGGAGGCAGTAATTTCAGAGTAATTATAAAAAGCATTGCCCGTGGGGGTATCGAACCCACGACCTTCGCGTTATTAGCACGACGCTCTAACCTACTGCGCTAACGGGCCGTGGTTCAAGTTGCCTATAATTTTGAAGAAAATAATGGTTGTATGTTTCCCTATATTGCTGGTTCCTTAGCCTATTAAAAAAAAACGATATTGGGTAATCAGGGAGGCAGTAATTTCAGAGTAATTATAAAAAGCACGGCCCGTGGGGGTATCGAACCCACGACCTTCGCGTTATTAGCACGACGCTCTAACCTACTGAGCTAACGGACCGTGGTTCAAGTTGCTTATAATTTTGAAGAAAATAATGGTTGTATGTTTCCCTATATTGCTGGTTCCGTAGCCTATTAAAAAAAACGATATTGGGTAATCAGGGAGGCAGTAATTTCAGCGTTATTATAAAATGCATGGCCCGTGGGGGTATCGAACCCACGACCTTCGCGTTATTAGCACGACACTCTAACCGACTGAGCTAACGGGCAGTGCTTCAAGTTGCCTATATTTTTGAAGAAGAGAATGGTTGCATGTTTCCCTACATTGCTGGTTCCTTAACCTATTAAAAAAAAACGATATTGGGTAATCAGGGAGGCAGTAATTTCAGAGTAATTATAAAAGGCATGGCCCGTGGGGGTATCGAACCCACGACCTTCGCGTTATTAGCACGACGCTCTAACCTACTGAGCTAACGGGCCGCGGTTCCAGTTGCCTATAATTTTGAAGAAAAGAATGGTTGTATGTTTCCCTACATTGATGGTTCCTTAGCCTATGAAAACAAAAACGATATTGGGTAATCAGGGAGGCAGTAATTTCAGAGTTATTATAAAATGCATGGCCCGTGGGGGTATCGAACCCACGACCTTCGCGTTATTAGCACGACGCTCTAACCTACTGAGCTAACGGGTGGTTCAAGTGGCCTATAATTTTGAAGAAAAGAATGGTTGCATGTTTCCCTACATTGCTGGTTCCTTAACCTATTAAAAAAAAACGATATTGGGTAATCAGGGAGGCAGTAATTTCAGAGTAATTATAAAAAGCATTGCCCGTGGGGGTATCGAACCCACGACCTTCGCGTTATTAGCACGACGCTCTAACCTACTGCGCTAACGGGCCGTGGTTCAAGTTGCCTATAATTTTGAAGAAAATAATGGTTGTATGTTTCCCTATATTGCTGGTTCCTTAGCCTATTAAAAAAAAACGATATTGGGTAATCAGGGAGGCAGTAATTTCAGAGTAATTATAAAAAGCACGGCCCGTGGGGGTATCGAACCCACGACCTTCGCGTTATTAGCACGACGCTCTAACCGACTGAGCTAACGGGCCGGGGTTCAAGTAGCCTATAATTTTGAAGAAAAGAATGGTTGTATGTTGTTCCCCTACATTGCTGGTTCCTCAGCCGATTAAAAAAAAACGATATTGGGTAATCAGGGAGGCAGTAATTTCAGAGTAATTAAAAAAAGCATGGCCCGTGGGGGTATCGAACCCACGACCTTCGCGTTATTAGCACGACGCTCTAACCTACTGCGCTAACGGGCCGTGGTTCAAGTTGCCTATAATTTTGAAGAAAATAATGGTTGTATGTTTCCCTATATTGCTGGTTCCGTAGCCTATTAAAAAAAACGATATTGGGTAATCAGGGAGGCAGTAATTTCAGCGTTATTATAAAATGCATGGCCCGTGGGGGTATAGAACCCACGACCTTCGCGTTATTAGCACGACACTCTAACCGACTGAGCTAACGGGCAGTGCTTCAAGTTTCCTATATTTTTGAAGAAAAGAATGGTTGTATGTTGTTCCCCTACATTTCCAGTTTCTTAGCCGATTAAAAAAAAAACGATATTGGGTAATCAGGGAGGCAGTAATTTCAGAGTTATTATAAAATGCATGGCCCATGGGGGTATCGAACCCACGACCTTCGCGTTATTAGCACGACGCTCTAAACTACTGAGCTAACGGGTGGTTCAAGTGTCCTATAATTTTGAAGAAAAGAATGGTTGCATGTTCCCTACATTGCTGGTTCCTTAACCTATTAAAAAAAACGATATTGGGTAATCAGGGAGGCAGTAATTTCAGAGTAATTATAAAAAGCATTGCCCGTGGGGGTATCGAACCCACGACCTTCGCGTTATTAGCACGACGCTCTAACCTACTGCGCTAACGGGCCGTGGTTCAAGTTGCCTATAATTTTGAAGAAAATAATGGTTGTATGTTTCCCTATATTGCTGGTTCCTTAGCCTATTAAAAAAAAACGATATTGGGTAATCAGGGAGGCAGTAATTTCAGAGTAATTATAAAAAGCACGGCCCGTGGGGGTATCGAACCCACGACCTTCGCGTTATTAGCACGACGCTCTAACCTACTGAGCTAACGGACCGTGGTTCAAGTTGCTTATAATTTTGAAGAAAATAATGGTTGTATGTTTCCCTATATTGCTGGTTCCGTAGCCTATTAAAAAAAACGATATTGGGTAATCAGGGAGGCAGTAATTTCAGCGTTATTATAAAATGCATGGCCCGTGGGGGTATCGAACCCACGACCTTCGCGTTATTAGCACGACACTCTAACCGACTGAGCTAACGGGCAGTGCTTCAAGTTGCCTATATTTTTGAAGAAGAGAATGGTTGCATGTTTCCCTACATTGCTGGTTCCTTAACCTATTAAAAAAAAACGATATTGGGTAATCAGGGAGGCAGTAATTTCAGAGTAATTATAAAAGGCATGGCCCGTGGGGGTATCGAACCCACGACCTTCGCGTTATTAGCACGACGCTCTAACCTACTGAGCTAACGGGCCGCGGTTCCAGTTGCCTATAATTTTGAAGAAAAGAATGGTTGTATGTTTCCCTACATTGATGGTTCCTTAGCCTATGAAAACAAAAACGATATTGGGTAATCAGGGAGGCAGTAATTTCAGAGTTATTATAAAATGCATGGCCCGTGGGGGTATCGAACCCACGACCTTCGCGTTATTAGCACGACGCTCTAACCTACTGAGCTAACGGGTGGTTCAAGTGGCCTATAATTTTGAAGAAAAGAATGGTTGCATGTTTCCCTACATTGCTGGTTCCTTAACCTATTAAAAAAAAACGATATTGGGTAATCAGGGAGGCAGTAATTTCAGAGTAATTATAAAAAGCATTGCCCGTGGGGGTATCGAACCCACGACCTTCGCGTTATTAGCACGACGCTCTAACCTACTGCGCTAACGGGCCGTGGTTCAAGTTGCCTATAATTTTGAAGAAAATAATGGTTGTATGTTTCCCTATATTGCTGGTTCCTTAGCCTATTAAAAAAAAACGATATTGGGTAATCAGGGAGGCAGTAATTTCAGAGTAATTATAAAAAGCACGGCCCGTGGGGGTATCGAACCCACGACCTTCGCGTTATTAGCACGACGCTCTAACCTACTGAGCTAACGGACCGTGGTTCAAGTTGCCTATATTTTTGAAGAAGAGAATGGTTGCATGTTTCCCTACATTGCTGGTTCCTTAACCTATTAAAAAAAAACGATATTGGGTAATCAGGGAGGCAGTAATTTCAGAGTAATTATAAAAGGCATGGCCCGTGGGGGTATCGAACCCACGACCTTCGCGTTATTAGCACGACGCTCTAACCTACTGAGCTAACGGACCGTGGTTCAAGTTGCCTATATTTTTGAAGAAGAGAATGGTTGCATGTTTCCCTACATTGCTGGTTCCTTAACCTATTAAAAAAAAACGATATTGGGTAATCAGGGAGGCAGTAATTTCAGAGTAATTATAAAAAGCATTGCCCGTGGGGGTATCGAACCCACGACCTTCGCGTTATTAGCACGACGCTCTAACCTACTGCGCTAACGGGCCGTGGTTCAAGTTCCCTATAATTTTGAAGAAAATAATGGTTGTATGTTTCCCTATATTGCTGGTTCCTTAGCCTATTAAAAAAAAACGATATTGGGTAATCAGGGAGGCAGTAATTTCAGCGTTATTATAAAATGCATGGCCCGTGGGGGTATCGAACCCACGACCTTCGCGTTATTAGCACGACACTCTAACCGACTGAGCTAACGGGCAGTGCTTCAAGTTGCCTATATTTTTGAAGAAGAGAATGGTTGCATGTTTCCCTACATTGCTGGTTCCTTAACCTATTAAAAAAAAACGATATTGGGTAATCAGGGAGGCAGTAATTTCAGAGTAATTATAAAAGGCATGGCCCGTGGGGGTATCGAACCCACGACCTTCGCGTTATTAGCACGACGCTCTAACCTACTGAGCTAACGGGCCGCGGTTCCAGTTGCCTATAATTTTGAAGAAAAGAATGGTTGTATGTTTCCCTACATTGATGGTTCCTTAGCCTATGAAAACAAAAACGATATTGGGTAATCAGGGAGGCAGTAATTTCAGAGTTATTATAAAATGCATGGCCCGTGGGGGTATCGAACCCACGACCTTCGCGTTATTAGCACGACGCTCTAACCTACTGAGCTAACGGGTGGTTCAAGTGGCCTATAATTTTGAAGAAAAGAATGGTTGCATGTTTCCCTACATTGCTGGTTCCTTAACCTATTAAAAAAAAACGATATTGGGTAATCAGGGAGGCAGTAATTTCAGAGTAATTATAAAAAGCATGGCCCGTGGGGGTATCGAACCCACGACCTTCGCGTTATTAGCACGACGCTCTAACCTACTGAGCTAACGGGCCGCGGTTCCAGTTGCCTATAATTTTGAAGAAAAGAATGGTTGTATGTTTCCCTACATTGATGGTTCCTTAGCCTATGAAAACAAAAACGATATTGGGTAATCAGGGAGGCAGTAATTTCAGAGTAATTATAAAAAGCACGGCCCGTGGGGGTATCGAACCCACGACCTTCGCGTTATTAGCACGACGCTCTAACCTACTGAGCTAACGGACCGTGGTTCAAGTTGCTTATAATTTTGAAGAAAATAATGGTTGTATGTTTCCCTATATTGCTGGTTCCGTAGCCTATTAAAAAAAACGATATTGGGTAATCAGGGAGGCAGTAATTTCAGCGTTATTATAAAATGCATGGCCCGTGGGGGTATCGAACCCACGACCATAGCGTTATTAGCACGACTTTCTAACCGACTGAGCTAACGGGCCGTGGTTCAAGTTGCCTATATTTTTGAAGAAGAGAATGGTTGCATGTTTCCCTACATTGCTGGTTCCTTAACCTATTAAAAAAAACGATATTGGGTAATCAGGGAGGCAGTAATTTCAGAGTAATTATAAAAGGCATGGCCCGTGGGGGTATCGAACCCACGACCTTCGCGTTATTAGCACGACGCTCTAACCTACTGAGCTAACGGGCCGCGGTTCCAGTTGCCTATAATTTTGAAGAAAAGAATGGTTGTATGTTTCCCTACATTGCTGGTTCCTTAGCCTATGAAAACAAAAACGATATTGGGTAATCAGGGAGGCAGTAATTTCAGAGTTATTATAAAATGCATGGCCCGTGGGGGTATCGAACCCACGACCTTCGCGTTATTAGCACGACGCTCTAACCTACTGAGCTAACGGGTGGTTCAAGTGGCCTATAATTTTGAAGAAAAGAATGGTTGCATGTTTCCCTACATTGCTGGTTCCTTAACCTATTAAAAAAAAACGATATTGGGTAATCAGGGAGGCAGTAATTTCAGAGTAATTATACAAAGCATTGCCCGTGGGGGTATCGAACCCACGACCTTCGCGTTATTAGCACGACGCCTCTAACCGACAGACATAACGGGCCGTGATCAAATAGCCTATATTTTTGAAGAAAAGAATGGTTGCATGTTTCCCTACATAGCTGGTTCCTTAGCCTATTAAAAAAAAAACGATATTGGGTAATCAGGGAGGCAGTAATTTCAGAGTAATTATAAAAGGCATGGCCCGTGGGGGTATCGAACCCACGACCTTCGCGTTATTAGCACGACGTTCTAACCGACTGAGCTAACGGGCCGCGGTTCCAGTTGCCTATAATTTTGAAGAAAAGAATGGTTGTATGTTTCCCTACATTGATGGTTCCTTAGCCTATGAAAACAAAAACGATATTGGGTAATCAGGGAGGCAGTAATTTCAGAGTTATTATAAAATGCATGGCCCGTGGGGGTATCGAACCCACGACCTTCGCGTTATTAGCACGACGCTCTAACCGACTGAGCTAACGGGCCGGGGTTCAAGTAGCCTATAATTTTGAAGAAAAGAATGGTTGTATGTTGTTCCCCTACATTGCTGGTTCCTCAGCCGATTAAAAAAAAACGATATTGGGTAATCAGGGAGGCAGTAATTTCAGAGTAATTAAAAAAAGCATGGCCCGTGGGGGTATCGAACCCACGACCTTCGCGTTATTAGCACGACGCTCTAACCTACTGCGCTAACGGGCCGTGGTTCAAGTTGCCTATAATTTTGAAGAAAATAATGGTTGTATGTTTCCCTATATTGCTGGTTCCTTAGCCTATTAAAAAAAAACGATATTGGGTAATCAGGGAGGCAGTAATTTCAGAGTAATTAAAAAAAGCATGGCCCGTGGGGGTATCGAACCCACGACCTTCGCGTTATTAGCACGACGCTCTAACCTACTGCGCTAACGTTCCGTGGTTCAAGTTGCCTATAATTTTGAAGAAAATAATGGTTGTATGTTTCCCTATATTGCTGGTTCCTTAGCCTATTAAAAAAAAACGATATTGGGTAATCAGGGAGGCAGTAATTTCAGAGTAATTATAAAAAGCACGGCCCGTGGGGGTATCGAACCCACGACCTTCGCGTTATTAGCACGACGCTCTAACCTACTGAGCTAACGGACCGTGGTTCAAGTTGCTTATAATTTTGAAGAAAATAATGGTTGTATGTTTCCCTATATTGCTGGTTCCGTAGCCTATTAAAAAAAACGATATTGGGTAATCAGTGAGGCAGTAATTTCAGCGTTATTATAAAATGCATGGCCCGTGGGGGTATCGAACCCACGACCTTCGCGTTATTAGCACGACACTCTAACCGACTGAGCTAACGGGCAGTGCTTCAAGTTGCCTATATTTTTGAAGAAGAGAATGGTTGCATGTTTCCCTACATTGCTGGTTCCTTAACCTATTAAAAAAAAACGATATTGGGTAATCAGGGAGGCAGTAATTTCAGAGTAATTATAAAAAGCATTGCCCGTGGGGGTATCGAACCCACGACCTTCGCGTTATTAGCACGACGTTCTAACCTACTGCGCTAACGGGCCGTGGTTCAAGTTGCCTATAATTTTGAAGAAAATAATGGTTGTATGTTTCCCTATATTGCTGGTTCCGTAGCCTATTAAAAAAAACGATATTGGGTAATCAGGGAGGCAGTAATTTCAGCGTTATTATAAAATGCATGGCCCGTGGGGGTATCGAACCCACGACCTTCGCGTTATTAGCACGACACTCTAACCGACTGAGCTAACGGGCAGTGCTTCAAGTTGCCTATATTTTTGAAGAAGAGAATGGTTGCATGTTTCCCTACATTTCCAGTTTCTTAGCCGATTAAAAAAAAAACGATATTGGGTAATCAGGGAGGCAGTAACTTCAGAGTAATTATGAAATGCATGGCCCGTGTGGGTATCGAACCCACGACCATCGCGTTATTAGCACGACGTTCTAACCGACTGAGCTAACGGGCCGTGGTTCAAGTAGCCTATATTTTTGAAGAAGAGAATGGTTGCATGTTTCCCTACATTGCTGGTTCCTTAACCTATTAAAAAAAAACGATATTGGGTAATCAGGGAGGCAGTAATTTCAGAGTAATTATAAAATGCATGGCCCGTGGGGGTATCGAACCCACGACCTTCGCGTTATTAGCACGACGCTCTAACCGACTGAGCTAACGGGCCGTGGTTCAAGCAGCCTATAATTTTGAAGAAAAGAATGGTTGTATGTTGTTCCCCTACATTGCTGGTTCCTCAGCCGATTAAAAAAAAACGATATTGGGTAATCAGGGAGGCAGTAATTTCAGAGTAATTAAAAAAAGCATGGTCCGTGGGGGTATCGAACCCACGACCTTCGCGTTATTAGCACGACGCTCTAACCTACTGCGCTAACGGGCCGTGGTTCAAGTTGCCTATAATTTTGAAGAAAATAATGGTTGTATGTTTCCCTATATTGCTGGTTCCTTAGCCTATTAAAAAAAAACGATATTGGGTAATCAGGGAGGCAGTAATTTCAGAGTAATTATGAAATGCATGGCCCGTGTGGGTATCGAACCCACGACCATAGCGTTATTAGCACGACGTTCTAACCTACTGCGCTAACGGGCCGTGGTTCAAGTTGCCTATAATTTTGAAGAAAATAATGGTTGTATGTTTCCCTATATTGCTGGTTCCTTAGCCTATTAAAAAAAAACGATATTGGGTAATCAGGGAGGCAGTAATTTCAGAGTAATTATAAAAAGCACGGCCCGTGGGGGTATCGAACCCACGACCTTCGCGTTATTAGCACGACGCTCTAACCTACTGAGCTAACGGACCGTGGTTCAAGTTGCTTATAATTTTGAAGAAAATAATGGTTGTATGTTTCCCTATATTGCTGGTTCCGTAGCCTATTAAAAAAAACGATATTGGGTAATCAGTGAGGCAGTAATTTCAGCGTTATTATAAAATGCATGGCCCGTGGGGGTATCGAACCCACGACCTTCGCGTTATTAGCACGACACTCTAACCGACTGAGCTAACGGGCAGTGCTTCAAGTTGCCTATATTTTTGAAGAAGAGAATGGTTGCATGTTTCCCTACATTGCTGGTTCCTTAACCTATTAAAAAAAAACGATATTGGGTAATCAGGGAGGCAGTAATTTCAGAGTAATTATAAAAAGCATTGCCCGTGGGGGTATCGAACCCACGACCTTCGCGTTATTAGCACGACGTTCTAACCTACTGCGCTAACGGGCCGTGGTTCAAGTTGCCTATAATTTTGAAGAAAATAATGGTTGTATGTTTCCCTATATTGCTGGTTCCTTAGCCTATTAAAAAAAAACGATATTGGGTAATCAGGGAGGCAGTAATTTCAGAGTAATTATAAAAAGCACGGCCCGTGGGGGTATCGAACCCACGACCTTCGCGTTATTAGCACGACGCTCTAACCTACTGAGCTAACGGACCGTGGTTCAAGTTGCTTATAATTTTGAAGAAAATAATGGTTGTATGTTTCCCTATATTGCTGGTTCCGTAGCCTATTAAAAAAAACGATATTGGGTAATCAGGGAGGCAGTAATTTCAGCGTTATTATAAAATGCATGGCCCGTGGGGGTATCGAACCCACGACCTTCGCGTTATTAGCACGACACTCTAACCGACTGAGCTAACGGGCAGTGCTTCAAGTTGCCTATATTTTTGAAGAAGAGAATGGTTGCATGTTTCCCTACATTTCCAGTTTCTTAGCCGATTAAAAAAAAAACGATATTGGGTAATCAGGGAGGCAGTAACTTCAGAGTAATTATGAAATGCATGGCCCGTGTGGGTATCGAACCCACGACCATCGCGTTATTAGCACGACGTTCTAACCGACTGAGCTAACGGGCCGTGGTTCAAGTAGCCTATATTTTTGAAGAAGAGAATGGTTGCATGTTTCCCTACATTGCTGGTTCCTTAACCTATTAAAAAAAAACGATATTGGGTAATCAGGGAGGCAGTAATTTCAGAGTAATTATAAAAGGCACGGCCCGTGGGGGTATCGAACCCACGACCTTCGCGTTATTAGCACGACGCTCTAACCTACTGAGCTAACGGGCCGCGGTTCCAGTTGCCTATAATTTTGAAGAAAAGAATGGTTGTATGTTTCCCTACATTGATGGTTCCTTAGCCTATGAAAACAAAAACGATATTGGGTAATCAGGGAGGCAGTAATTTCAGAGTTATTATAAAATGCATGGCCCGTGGGGGTATCGAACCCACGACCTTCGCGTTATTAGCACGACGCTCTAACCGACTGAGCTAACGGGTCGTGGTTCAAGCAGCCTATAATTTTGAAGAAAAGAATGGTTGTATGTTGTTCCCCTACATTGCTGGTTCCTCAGCCGATTAAAAAAAAACGATATTGGGTAATCAGGGAGGCAGTAATTTCAGAGTAATTAAAAAAAGCATGGCCCGTGGGGGTATCGAACCCACGACCTTCGCGTTATTAGCACGACGCTCTAACCTACTGCGCTAACGGGCCGTGGTTCAAGTTGCCTATAATTTTGAAGAAAATAATGGTTGTATGTTTCCCTATATTGCTGGTTCCTTAGCCTATTAAAAAAAAACGATATTGGGTAATCAGGGAGGCAGTAATTTCAGAGTAATTATGAAATGCATGGCCCGTGTGGGTATCGAACCCACGACCATAGCGTTATTAGCACGACGTTCTAACCGACTGAGCTAACGGGCCGTGGTTCAAGTTGCCTATATTTTTGAAGAAGAGAATGGTTGCATGTTTCCCTACATTGCTGGTTCCTTAACCTATTAAAAAAAAACGATATTGGGTAATCAGGGAGGCAGTAATTTCAGAGTAATTATAAAAGGCATGGCCCGTGGGGGTATCGAACCCACGACCTTCGCGTTATTAGCACGACGCTCTAACCTACTGAGCTAACGGGCCGCGGTTCCAGTTGCCTATAATTTTGAAGAAAAGAATGGTTGTATGTTTCCCTACATTGATGGTTCCTTAGCCTATGAAAACAAAAACGATATTGGGTAATCAGGGAGGCAGTAATTTCAGAGTTATTATAAAATGCATGGCCCGTGGGGGTATCGAACCCACGACCTTCGCGTTATTAGCACGACGCTCTAACCTACTGAGCTAACGGGTGGTTCAAGTGGCCTATAATTTTGAAGAAAAGAATGGTTGCATGTTTCCCTACATTGCTGGTTCCTTAACCTATTAAAAAAAAACGATATTGGGTAATCAGGGAGGCAGTAATTTCAGAGTAATTATAAAAAGCATTGCCCGTGGGGGTATCGAACCCACGACCTTCGCGTTATTAGCACGACGCCTCTAACCGACAGACATAACGGGCCGTGATCAAATAGCCTATATTTTTGAAGAAAAGAATGGTTGCATGTTTCCCTACATAGCTGGTTCCTTAGCCTATTAAAAAAAAAACGATATTGGGTAATCAGGGAGGCAGTAATTTCAGAGTAATTATAAAAGGCATGGCCCGTGGGGGTATCGAACCCACGACCTTCGCGTTATTAGCACGACGTTCTAACCGACTGAGCTAACGGGCCGCGGTTCCAGTTGCCTATAATTTTGAAGAAAAGAATGGTTGTATGTTTCCCTACATTGATGGTTCCTTAGCCTATGAAAACAAAAACGATATTGGGTAATCAGGGAGGCAGTAATTTCAGAGTTATTATAAAATGCATGGCCCGTGGGGGTATCGAACCCACGACCTTCGCGTTATTAGCACGACGCTCTAACCGACTGAGCTAACGGGCCGGGGTTCAAGTAGCCTATAATTTTGAAGAAAAGAATGGTTGTATGTTGTTCCCCTACATTGCTGGTTCCTCAGCCGATTAAAAAAAAACGATATTGGGTAATCAGGGAGGCAGTAATTTCAGAGTAATTAAAAAAAGCATGGCCCGTGGGGGTATCGAACCCACGACCTTCGCGTTATTAGCACGACGCTCTAACCTACTGCGCTAACGGGCCGTGGTTCAAGTTGCCTATAATTTTGAAGAAAATAATGGTTGCATGTTTCCCTACATTTCCAGTTTCTTAGCCGATTAAAAAAAAAACGATATTGGGTAATCAGGGAGGCAGTAACTTCAGAGTAATTATGAAATGCATGGCCCGTGAGGGTATCGAACCCACGACCATCGCGTTATTAGCACGACGTTCTAACCGACTGAGCTAACGGGCCGTGGTTCAAGTAGCCTATATTTTTGAAGAAGAGAATGGTTGCATGTTTCCCTACATTGCTGGTTCCTTAACCTATTAAAAAAAAACGATATTGGGTAATCAGGGAGGCAGTAATTTCAGAGTAATTATAAAAGGCACGGCCCGTGGGGGTATCGAACCCACGACCTTCGCGTTATTAGCACGACGCTCTAACCTACTGAGCTAACGGGCCGCGGTTCCAGTTGCCTATAATTTTGAAGAAAAGAATGGTTGTATGTTTCCCTACATTGATGGTTCCTTAGCCTATGAAAACAAAAACGATATTGGGTAATCAGGGAGGCAGTAATTTCAGAGTTATTATAAAATGCATGGCCCGTGGGGGTATCGAACCCACGACCTTCGCGTTATTAGCACGACGCTCTAACCGACTGAGCTAACGGGCCGTGGTTCAAGCAGCCTATAATTTTGAAGAAAAGAATGGTTGTATGTTGTTCCCCTAAATTGCTGGTTCCTCAGCCGATTAAAAAAAAACGATATTGGGTAATCAGGGAGGCAGTAATTTCAGAGTAATTAAAAAAAGCATGGCCCGTGGGGGTATCGAACCCACGACCTTCGCGTTATTAGCACGACGCTCTAACCTACTGCGCTAACGGGCCGTGGTTCAAGTTGCCTATAATTTTGAAGAAAATAATGGTTGTATGTTTCCCTATATTGCTGGTTCCTTAGCCTATTAAAAAAAAACGATATTGGGTAATCAGGGAGGCAGTAATTTCAGAGTAATTATGAAATGCATGGCCCGTGTGGGTATCGAACCCACGACCATGGCGTTATTAGCACGACGTTCTAACCTACTGAGCTAACGGGCCGCGGTTCCAGTTGCCTATAATTTTGAAGAAAAGAATGGTTGTATGTTTCCCTACATTGATGGTTCCTTAGCCTATGAAAACAAAAACGATATTGGGTAATCAGGGAGGCAGTAATTTCAGAGTTATTATAAAATGCATGGCCCGTGGGGGTATCGAACCCACGACCTTCGCGTTATTAGCACGACGCTCTAACCTACTGAGCTAACGGGTGGTTCAAGTGGCCTATAATTTTGAAGAAAAGAATGGTTGCATGTTTCCCTACATTGCTGGTTCCTTAACCTATTAAAAAAAAACGATATTGGGTAATCAGGGAGGCAGTAATTTCAGAGTAATTATAAAAAGCATTGCCCGTGGGGGTATCGAACCCACGACCTTCGCGTTATTAGCACGACGTTCTAACCGACTGAGCTAACGGGCCGCGGTTCCAGTTGCCTATAATTTTGAAGAAAAGAATGGTTGTATGTTTCCCTACATTGATGGTTCCTTAGCCTATGAAAACAAAAACGATATTGGGTAATCAGGGAGGCAGTAATTTCAGAGTAATTAAAAAAAGCATGGCCCGTGGGGGTATCGAACCCACGACCTTCGCGTTATTAGCACGACGCTCTAACCTACTGCGCTAACGGGCCGTGGTTCAAGTTGCCTATAATTTTGAAGAAAATAATGGTTGTATGTTTCCCTATATTGCTGGTTCCTTAGCCTATTAAAAAAAAACGATATTGGGTAATCAGGGAGGCAGTAATTTCAGAGTAATTATAAAAAGCACGGCCCGTGGGGGTATCGAACCCACGACCTTCGCGTTATTAGCACGACGCTCTAACCTACTGAGCTAACGGACCGTGGTTCAAGTTGCTTATAATTTTGAAGAAAATAATGGTTGTATGTTTCCCTATATTGCTGGTTCCGTAGCCTATTAAAAAAAACGATATTGGGTAATCAGGGAGGCAGTAATTTCAGCGTTATTATAAAATGCATGGCCCGTGGGGGTATCGAACCCACGACCTTCGCGTTATTAGCACGACACTCTAACCGACTGAGCTAACGGGCAGTGCTTCAAGTTGCCTATATTTTTGAAGAAAAGAATGGTTGTATGTTGTTCCCCTACATTTCCAGTTTCTTAGCCGATTAAAAAAAAAACGATATTGGGTAATCAGGGAGGCAGTAACTTCAGAGTAATTATGAAATGCATGGCCCGTGTGGGTATCGAACCCACGACCATCGCGTTATTAGCACGACGTTCTAACCGACTGAGCTAACGGGCCGTGGTTCAAGTTGCCTATATTTTTGAAGAAGAGAATGGTTGCATGTTTCCCTACATTGCTGGTTCCTTAACCTATTAAAAAAAAACGATATTGGGTAATCAGGGAGGCAGTAATTTCAGAGTAACTATAAAAGGCATGGCCCGTGGGGGTATCGAACCCACGACCTTCGCGTTATTAGCAGGACGCTCTAACCTACTGAGCTAACGGGCCGCGGTTCCAGTTGCCTATAATTTTGAAGAAAAGAATGGTTGTATGTTTCCCTACATTGATGGTTCCTTAGCCTATGAAAACAAAAACGATATTGGGTAATCAGGGAGGCAGTAATTTCAGAGTTATTATAAAATGCATGGCCCGTGGGGGTATCGAACCCACGACCTTCGCGTTATTAGCACGACGCTCTGACCTACTGAGCTAACGGGTGGTTCAAGTGTCCTATAATTTTGAAGAAAAGAATGGTTGCATGTTCCCTACATTGCTGGTTCCTTAACCTATTAAAAAAAAGCGATATTGGGTAATCAGGGAGGCAGTAATTTCAGAGTAATTATAAAAAGCATTGCCCGTGGGGGTATCGAACCCACGACCTTCGCGTTATTAGCACGACGCTCTAACCTACTGCGCTAACGGGCCGTGGTTCAAGTTGCCTATAATTTTGAAGAAAATAATGGTTGTATGTTTCCCTATATTGCTGGTTCCTTAGCCTATTAAAAAAAAACGATATTGGGTAATCAGGGAGGCAGTAATTTCAGAGTAATTATAAAAAGCACGGCCCGTGGGGGTATCGAACCCACGACCTTCGCGTTATTAGCACGACGCTCTAACCTACTGAGCTAACGGACCGTGGTTCAAGTTGCTTATAATTTTGAAGAAAATAATGGTTGTATGTTTCCCTATATTGCTGGTTCCGTAGCCTATTAAAAAAAACGATATTGGGTAATCAGGGAGGCAGTAATTTCAGCGTTATTATAAAATGCATGGCCCGTGGGGGTATCGAACCCACGACCTTCGCGTTATTAGCACGACACTCTAACCGACTGAGCTAACGGGCAGTGCTTCAAGTTGCCTATATTTTTGAAGAAGAGAATGGTTGCATGTTTCCCTACATTGCTGGTTCCTTAACCTATTAAAAAAAAACGATATTGGGTAATCAGGGAGGCAGTAATTTCAGAGTAATTATAAAAGGCATGGCCCGTGGGGGTATCGAACCCACGACCTTCGCGTTATTAGCACGACGCTCTAACCTACTGAGCTAACGGGCCGCGGTTCCAGTTGCCTATAATTTTGAAGAAAAGAATGGTTGTATGTTTCCCTACATTGATGGTTCCTTAGCCTATGAAAACAAAAACGACATTGGGTAATCAGGGAGGCAGTAATTTCAGAGTTATTATAAAATGCATGGCCCGTGGGGGTATCGAACCCACGACCTTCGCGTTATTAGCACGACGCTCTAACCTACTGAGCTAACGGGTGGTTCAAGTGGCCTATAATTTTGAAGAAAAGAATGGTTGCATGTTTCCCTACATTGCTGGTTCCTTAACCTATTAAAAAAAAACGATATTGGGTAATCAGGGAGGCAGTAATTTCAGAGTAATTATAAAAAGCATTGCCCGTGGGGGTATCGAACCCACGACCTTCGCGTTATTAGCACGACGCTCTAACCTACTGCGCTAACGGGCCGTGGTTCAAGTTGCCTATAATTTTGAAGAAAATAATGGTTGTATGTTTCCCTATATTGCTGGTTCCTTAGCCTATTAAAAAAAAACGATATTGGGTAATCAGGGAGGCAGTAATTTCAGAGTAATTATAAAAAGCACGGCCCGTGGGGGTATCGAACCCACGACCTTCGCGTTATTAGCACGACGCTCTAACCTACTGAGCTAACGGACCGTGGTTCAAGTTGCTTATAATTTTGAAGAAAATAATGGTTGTATGTTTCCCTATATTGCTGGTTCCGTAGCCTATTAAAAAAAACGATATTGGGTAATCAGGGAGGCAGTAATTTCAGCGTTATTATAAAATGCATGGCCCGTGGGGGTATCGAACCCACGACCATAGCGTTATTATCACGACGTTCTAACCGACTGAGCTAACGGGCCGTGGTTCAAGTTGCCTATATTTTTGAAGAAGAGAATGGTTGCATGTTTCCCTACATTGCTGGTTCCTTAACCTATTAAAAAAAAACGATATTGGGTAATCAGGGAGGCAGTAATTTCAGAGTAATTATAAAAGGCATGGCCCGTGGGGGTATCGAACCCACGACCTTCGCGTTATTAGCACGACGCTCTAACCTACTGAGCTAACGGGCCGCGGTTCCAGTTGCCTATAATTTTGAAGAAAAGAATGGTTGTATGTTTCCCTACATTGATGGTTCCTTAGCCTATGAAAACAAAAACGATATTGGGTAATCAGGGAGGCAGTAATTTCAGAGTTATTATAAAATGCATGGCCCGTGGGGGTATCGAACCCACGACCTTCGCGTTATTAGCACGACGCTCTAACCTACTGAGCTAACGGGTGGTTCAAGTGGCCTATAATTTTGAAGAAAAGAATGGTTGCATGTTTCCCTACATTGCTGGTTCCTTAACCTATTAAAAAAAAACGATATTGGGTAATCAGGGAGGCAGTAATTTCAGAGTAATTATAAAAAGCATTGCCCGTGGGGGTATCGAACCCACGACCTTCGCGTTATTAGCACGACGCCTCTAACCGACAGACATAACGGGCCGTGATCAAATAGCCTATATTTTTGAAGAAAAGAATGGTTGCATGTTTCCCTACATAGCTGGTTCCTTAGCCTATTAAAAAAAAAACGATATTGGGTAATCAGGGAGGCAGTAATTTCAGAGTAATTATAAAAGGCATGGCCCGTGGGGGTATCGAACCCACGACCTACGCGTTATTAGCACGACGTTCTAACCGACTGAGCTAACGGGCCGCGGTTCCAGTTGCCTATAATTTTGAAGAAAAGAATGGTTGTATGTTTCCCTACATTGATGGTTCCTTAGCCTATGAAAACAAAAACGATATTGGGTAATCAGGGAGGCAGTAATTTCAGAGTTATTATAAAATGCATGGCCCGTGGTGGTATCGAACCCACGACCTTCGCGTTATTAGCACGACGCTCTAACCGACTGAGCTAACGGGCCGGGGTTCAAGTAGCCTATAATTTTGAAGAAAAGAATGGTTGTATGTTGTTCCCCTACATTGCTGGTTCCTCAGCCGATTAAAAAAAAACGATATTGGGTAATCAGGGAGGCAGTAATTTCAGAGTAATTAAAAAAAGCATGGCCCGTGGGGGTATCGAACCCACGACCTTCGCGTTATTAGCACGACGCTCTAACCTACTGCGCTAACGGGCCGTGGTTCAAGTTGCCTATAATTTTGAAGAAAATAATGGTTGTATGTTTCCCTATATTGCTGGTTCCTTAGCCTATTAAAAAAAACGATATTGGGTAATCAGGGAGGCAGTAATTTCAGAGTAATTATAAAAAGCACGGCCCGTGGGGGTATCGAACCCACGACCTTCGCGTTATTAGCACGACGCTCTAACCTACTGAGCTAACGGACCGTGGTTCAAGTTGCTTATAATTTTGAAGAAAATAATGGTTGTATGTTTCCCTATATTGCTGGTTCCGTAGCCTATTAAAAAAAACGATATTGGGTAATCAGGGAGGCAGTAATTTCAGCGTTATTATAAAATGCATGGCCCGTGGGGGTATCGAACCCACGACCTTCGCGTTATTAGCACGACACTCTAACCGACTGAGCTAACGGGCAGTGCTTCAAGTTGCCTATATTTTTGAAGAAAAGAATGGTTGTATGTTGTTCCCCTACATTTCCAGTTTCTTAGCCGATTAAAAAAAAAACGATATTGGGTAATCAGGGAGGCAGTAACTTCAGAGTAATTATGAAATGCATGGCCCGTGTGGGTATCGAACCCACGACCATCGCGTTATTAGCACGACGTTCTAACCGACTGAGCTAACGGGCCGTGGTTCAAGTTGCCTATATTTTTGAAGAAGAGAATGGTTGCATGTTTCCCTACATTGCTGGTTCCTTAACCTATTAAAAAAAAACGATATTGGGTAATCAGGGAGGCAGTAATTTCAGAGTAACTATAAAAGGCATGGCCCGTGGGGGTATCGAACCCACGACCTTCGCGTTATTAGCACGACGCTCTAACCTACTGAGCTAACGGGCCGCGGTTCCAGTTGCCTATAATTTTGAAGAAAAGAATGGTTGTATGTTTCCCTACATTGATGGTTCCTTAGCCTATGAAAACAAAAACGATATTGGGTAATCAGGGAGGCAGTAATTTCAGAGTTATTATAAAATGCATGGCCCGTGGGGGTATCGAACCCACGACCTTCGCGTTATTAGCACGACGCTCTAACCTACTGAGCTAACGGGTGGTTCAAGTGTCCTATAATTTTGAAGAAAAGAATGGTTGCATGTTCCCTACATTGCTGGTTCCTTAACCTATTAAAAAAAAACGATATTGGGTAATCAGGGAGGCAGTAATTTCATCATAACACCAAACATGGCCCCCGCTCTGTCCCTTGCGGGATATAAGCGGATTACCTTGCGGCTGGGCCATGCTGGAAGAACTCTCCTGACATCCGGGCCCGGCGAACATCCCCCAACTCGCAAGCCACCGGGTCCGTCCCGCCGGGACCCCACTCCATCCCAAGCAGCCGCACTCCGGGAAGCTCCCGGAAACCTCCGATGGTCAAGAAGGAGTACAGGTGGACCGCTCGCCAGATCTCCGACCCAGCAAAAACATTCCGAGGCACTCGGCTCCCCCAGTCCACGAGGGAACACCCCCGTCCGCCACTCATCGCCCAAAGGAGCAACAGAACGGAACCAAACGTCCGTCCCCCTCCGGCAGCCCGCGCCCGTCCATGCCAACACCGCACTCCGTCCCCACCAATCCATCCGCAGATGGACCCCTGGGATCTCGGTTGCCAATCACTCGCTTCAGCTTCTTTACCACCTGAAAGAAAACATGCATACATGGCACATGGAAGCACTGAACAAAAATGACAGCAAGTGCTTAACATCAAGTGGAAATTGTCAGGAAAGAACATGACAAACATCGCAGTTCTGTTAAATGAGCGGGACAGAAGAGAAAAAAAAATATATATATATATACAGTGATATGGTGAAAAATATTCCCATGAAACATCACAGTCCATCCGATGAATATCCAGGATTACAGAGCAGTGGGAATTCGAGAGACTAGACACAAAATAGTCTCACAAAACATCACAGTCCAAAATGCATTCCAGAACAAAACCAGCGTTGTGGTAATTCATGGTTCACTACAGTAGATCGTAGAGCTTACAAATATATATATGGATACATGTGAGTAAATGCAAATACATAGAAAAGATTACAAGAAAAGATACATAGATACATACAAACATACATAGAAAAGATACATGAATATGTGAAAAAGTATAAGAAAGGCAACGGAAATCTGAAGAACATCATTGTTCTAATTTCACTAAGAGTTGACAATGGGAATTCATGTGAAACCTCGTTGTTCGATGAAAGAATGAAAAGTTTATGGTTCGTAATCTGAGTCTGAGCAAGAATCACCTACATCATGACCCTCTACAATACCAGTCACTGGTCTAGGATGGATGAAAGAGTCTTGATTATTTTCAAGTTGATTGATGAGCATTTTAATTTGATCGTGGAGACCAGAGGTATTGAGCACTGAAGTCATCCACGATTGAACATCATTTGCCTGGACCCGGATGTGTAGATTCGCGGTCAAAGGGCAAGTGGTCGCGTAATGGTACGATGTGCCCTCCTCCCCGCATTTGCACTTTTCTGTTCTCTTGTGGAACCTGGCAAGGTAGGCGGGAAATGGACCGTGTTCGGAAAAGAAGAGGATCATTTCCCTAGTCCATTTCCTAAGCTTGCAGTTAACGGTGGGGAGCAGAGCGAAAATTTTGCGACCAGTCTTTCTCTCGTTAGACCATCGATGCTGCCATTTGGTCATCATTTCTTCATGAAGAATGTTGGTTGCCCATGACACGGGGAGAAATATCGTGAAATCTGGTGAAGCTCTGGTCGTCGCTGATTTGGCCAGTTGATCGGCCCGTTCATTACCATATGTGCCCTCATGGGCTTTCACCCAAGCAATTTTAATATGTGGATTGTCACATAGAACTTCACGGATTTGTCGAGCCGTACGATGTTGAGATAATGGGTCTTTGATGGCAAATATGGATGACAGAGAGTCAGTGTATATACTCACTGGTTTTTTACATTCTAGAGCCTTTTGGACGGCCATATGAATTGCAAAAAGTTCCGATTGGAACACAGTATTTGAGTCATTTAATTTACATGACCATTTGTAGATTTCCATACCTCCTTTAAGTATGATGAAGGCTGCAGCCACGCCGTTTTCTGATTTTGAACCGTCCGTGAAGATGTTAAGGTCGGTATTCTCCTGCCCTATTTTTGCAGGTGCAGTGGAGATCTGTTCTTCTTGTGGATAATCCGCTGGGTGATGAGTCCAACCTGTTGTCTTGGTCTGGAGCTGGGAAGAACTGATGTTGGTGCCATCCTGAAGCTCGATATTTTGTTTGTTTCTGAGTAGTAGACCCTTTTTAGCTTCAAAACCAATGACCAAGCGCAGTGGGGGTAAGCCGGCTAGAACCTGTAATGCATTTGTGGGTGAAGTGGAGTATGCTTTCAGAATATATAATAGGCAACCTCTCTGGATGGAATCAAGTCTTCTACCTTGCTCCTCCGTAAGTTTACCTCCCCATGCAGTGGCACCATATGCTATTATCCGCTGTGCGACAGTTAAATATAATATTCTGCGCATTCTAACACTGATGCCCCAGTTCTTGCCAGTGGAGCACCAGAATCGAGGGAGAAGTGCATTGATCCTTAATGAGATTTTCGATATGTGTTCGTACCAATTACATTTGTCATCAAAAACGACTCCAAGAATCTTGATGTTTGAACTTCTCTTGATGAATTGTTCGCCAAGTCTAATGGACGGAGGTCGTTTCGGGGAGATCCACATGAATCTAGTTTTCTCCATTGCCATCTCCAGCTTATGTTCCCCAAGCCAATGATTTATTGTGTTGAGGATCGAGGATGCTAAGTTACCCGTCCTTTCCACTGTCGGTCCCGAGACCATAACTGTGATGTCGTCAGCGTAGGCCTGGACCCGAACATTATTAGGCCAGGAGATGGAAAGAATGTCATTTATGAACAGATTCCAAAGAAGGGGACCTGAGCAAGAGCCCTGAGGACATCCCCTTGTCATCTTATGGCGAACCGGTCCTTGAGAAGTGTTCATTTGGACCATCCTTTCTTGTAGAAGGCTGAAAAGAAATCTAGCAAGATTTGAAGGGATTGGCAAGTTCATTAATTTAGAAACAAGAATATCGTGATTGATGTTGTCGAATGCACCCTGGATGTCAATTGTGATAATTATGACATTATGTTTTTTCTTTTTCTGTCTCTGTATTTCGTTGGTGATTGCCAGTAGCGCATGTTCAGCAGATTTCCCGTGGCGAAAACCATACTGTAGAGGGCTGAAAACATCGTGTTTATCCAGAAAGTAGGAGACTCTTTGGCATACGACTTTCTCCAACAGCTTTCCAAAAGTGGACAGAAGGTGGATTGGTCTGAAGGATTTGGTTTTCGTAGGGTCTCTATCCTTTTTCAAAAAGAATAAGACGTTACTTATTTTGAAATGAAGAGGAAAGTGGCCGAGATCCAGGCATTTATTGAAGAGAGAAAGAAAGACATCAGGAAATTTTTTCAGGAGTGCTTGCATGACCACATTGTTGATGGCATCAATTCCTGGGGCCTTTTTCTTATTTAGATGCGAGGCGATATGCCACAATTCCGAAAATTTGATCTTTTTGTTGTCTGGGCATAGAGATGATGACGCGGCGCAGACCTGTACAGGAGAAGAATCAGAATTTGATGGGAAGAATTCTTCGAGTTGGCGCTTGGCTTGTTCCTTGACTGAAATGTTTCCTTCAATATTTTTCTGGAAGAAAATTTGGGGTGAGAGTGACGACTGTTTAACCGTTGCTTTGTAAAAAGTGCCATATGGGTCTGTGGCTGCGCTACAAATTTCCCTCCACGATTTCCGCTTTGTTTGACGGATAAGTCGAGAATATGTGGCTCTGTTACGGTGGAAGATAACTCGCAAAGTCTCCTTGTTAGTAGTATTGGCAGCTAAATATTTTCGTTTGCTTGCCCTGGATTTCCTCCTCGCCATCTCCAATTCCTTCGTCCACCAATCGTCGAAGTAGTGCTTCTTTTGCTTAGAGACCAACAGGTACGTGTGACCTTTATTTTCTATAGATTCAAAAAGATTATTAGTATGTTCTTCAAGCTGTTGGACCGAGGAAATAGATTTTATTTCCTGTAGGTGAACTTGCATATTATCTTCAAGCATTTTTAAGAATTTGTGTATTCTTCTTTTAGAGTTGGAGTATTTAATTGTGCTGCAAAGAACAGGATGATCTTGGACGGTGATCTCAATGTAGCAATGAGGACTATGTGCGACGTCCTCGTTTCTTGCCTTCCAGGTTATATGGTCCAATGGGGGAACACAGTTAGACAACGTCACATCGGGGGCACCAGTAGCACCATAGTGGTCATAAGTTGTTGTGCCATCATTATGAAAAATTAAATGATTAGCTCTAGAAAAATCCAAGAGCATCCAGCCCCTAGTGTTTGTGTCTTTATAACCCCAGCTGCTGTGGTGTGCATTCATATCAGCAGAAATGAGAACTGGGAGATCTCCGGCCTTGCTATAGATCAGGTTAAGTTCTTGAATGGTTAATTCGATTTTCGAGTACGGAGACGAATAGGCTGAGACTAGTATAATCTCACCTCTGTCGGTAGAAATTCTGATGGCTACGCAATTTGTCATTATCGCGAATGTTGCTCCAATTATTTTTTTATTGGCAATGACAATTGCAGCTTTATTATTCTTTGACATCCACCGAGGCCAGCTGGTTGGGAGTTCACGAAGTCTTCCATTGCCGAAAAGAGGTTCTTGAAGCAGCAAAATATCCCACGAGTGTTTAGTTGCTCTCAGTGGGAGAAGTGCCATTGCGTTCCTGCATCTATTACTGTTAAATTGTAGAAGTTTTAGATTTGGTGCCATGAAAGAGAACAAGGTATCGGGTATTGAAATTAAGCAATGAAAATGTTGAATTTAAGTTTGAAGTTGTTGTGTATTTCCTTGATAACTTGAGACCTGATGGTTGAAGATTTCCCGGAGATTGAAATACCCTTGCTTGTAAGTTTGGCCGTGATATGTTGCTTTGCGTCAGCTTTGATAATATTAGAGTAATGTATTTGTGAAAGAAGATCGTCGTAAATTACTCTGTTGTTCCCCTTGGTTGGAGAGAAGAACCAAGTATGAATATGCCAGTTCTGTGATAAGATCCTTCCGGATGTCTCTTGCACCATTTCACCATTCCTGACGACTTCGGCAAAGGAGGTCAGCGGATCTGAGAATCTGACTTTTTTCATCTTATTTGAGATTATTTCAATATTTCCAGTGTTGACTTTGCCTGAATTACGATGTTGAGTTGAACCTACTGCCGGGTACTGTGGTCTTGTTGAAGAAGTATTGAAGGTGCATCTTCTTAGAGGGGAAGAGCTTTTATTCTGTTGTTCATTCCTACGTGTAGTTTTATATTCGACCAGCTCCTTCTTCCGTTGGAAAAAAGTTCTAGCCCTCGGTGTTGAATTATTCTTCCAATTTTTTCCAGTTTGTTTGAGGGCATAGGATTTTCTGTCTGTTAATCGCTGATTATTCTCCATTTGCATCCTTTGTTTTCGATGCGATTGGAGTTGTCTCCAGTTAAAATATTTGTTATTCTTCTTGTTGCGTTGGACCACTCTCCAACCTTCTTCTGTTGCGGTCCCCTCATAGTTGTGGGTGGTTTGGTCATATCCAGCCATATGGAACATTTTTTCCCGAATAGAAGGTCTCTGTTTATCCTGATTAATTTCTCGTTGTTGAATTTCTCCCGTTGGATCAGCATTAACTTCGTCCGAGTCAGTTAGAGGATCAGATTCGGATGAGAATTCATGTGGTGGTGGGATTATGAATTCTTGATTGGTGTTCCCTAGTTGTGGATGTACAATTTCTTTGAGACGGTTACTCTGGCTGCTTCTTTTACTTTTTTCAGAATTATTTCCCGTTCGATTACTCCTCTGTTGAAAAGACCGTTGAGGAAGAGGTTCTTCGAAAATTCTTTGTTCTTCCAGGATATCTTGTAGGGTCCGCTCTATTACTTCTCCAGTCTGAGTGGATTTATCTGTTTTTTGAAAACTCTTTTTGTTTCCATTTCGTTCAAGTTGAATGTCTTTATGTTGAGATCTTTCTTGAACTGAAGTTTCGACAATATCCTGTGTCGATATACTATTATCTTCTACTTCCTCATTGTGGGTGCCGATTGCCCATATGTTGATAATTTTCAGGAGTTTTTCGGCCTTTTTTCTTTGGAGCGTAGGTATTCCGAATTTAAAATTTTTTCCCTCTCCTGTGGAATATCTAATTATTTGTGTTAGCTCTTGGAAAATATCCTGGATGTTGAAGACACCATTTATAAATTTCCTTGGTGAGAAAATATCTATTATATTCGTATTCTTGGATGTTGATGCAATTTGTTCTGTATTCTTTAAAACTCTTTGTGCATCCAGTGCGGGACTGCTTGAAGAGCAGTTATGTCCACAATTTTTATTGCTGTAATTACAGGAATTATTTTGTATTGGAGTTAAGTTCACACTTTCTTCTAGGATTTCATTTCGAATAATTGATCGTTCATTGGAGATTAACGATCTTTCTATTGTTGCTGACGCACCATCGTCAGGAAGGATCAATTTTTCCGGTACAACCGCAGGATTCAACTCTCCAGGGATTCCTGTTATTTCCAGTTGGCTGTTCTTATCCAGTTGAGTAGTTTTTGCTCCTTTGGTACTATTGCCATCAAGATGTTCTTTGTTCGTCGTTGAGTACGGGATGTCGAGGAATTTATCTACCTTATTTTTTGATTTCCTCGTCTTTTTCTGCCCTTTTTTGTTTCTTTTCGAGGAAGTATTTGGTGAATCTACAGGATTCGGTGCTTCTTTCTCCTGAGATTGCCTGCAGATGTTGCTATTACGTGAAAGAAACTCATTAACTGCGTTTCCAAAATTTTGTCTCGTAAAAGTATTTTCCATGGTGTTCTGGTCTTTTGCGGTCAAGTCATCATTATCCTGGGAATCCATTATTGTAGTCAGGGGGGTTGAATTGCCCATCGGTGATACCAAGAAGAACTTGGACCTAGAGATATTGGATGATACTGATTCCAGGGTGTTTGAAGATTCCGTGGCCATATTGTTGGGTCTTCCGTCCTGTTTAATTCCCTCAAGGATGTTGCATTGTTTCAGGGACTCTGTCCTTGTGTCCGTTGTCTTAGCCGAGAGTTGGGATAACGTGTCATGGATGATCTCCTGGACTTCTGATGTACCAGCTTCTCCATCCTCAGCGCTAACGGTTGGTTCTTCTGATATTGGTAGACCAATCTCAAGTTCAGGAGACCTGATTTTATCCGTCCTGCATACCTCATCTGTTGATACAAGAAGTTTTTGTCGTGGATTCATCGATGTGAAACTGATGTCAGCATCAGTCGAAGGGTCTGAATTGTCCAACATACTCGATTTGGTGGAGTCAAAAGATGATTTGGTGATGTCTATTGTGTCATCCTCATCCTCTGTTAAGTTCTCATGAACCCGGCTGAATACCTTGAGTGAGTCATTAAGCACCCTTGACTTGAGGTAGTTTCTCAGTCTATATTTTAGTCGAGTTTTCATTTGATGCACTGTGTTCTCCAATTTCTGGAATCGCGAGGACGTCTTTGGAGTATTGTCATCCATCATGAAAAAGTTCAATGGAAATATTTGCAAGAAACACCAAATTAGCACTGAATATCGTATATTGTTAGAGGTTGCAGAGAAATTTCCAAACTTAAGCGAATTAGTGCAACAATGTAAAATGTACCACGAGAGAAAATATGTCCATATATATATGAATCATAGTAAAAAAAAAAAAAAAAAAAGTGAAAAGATGCAAAATGTTGCCAAAAAATACCTAAGGAAAAATCACAGAAATTCCAAATGCATATCACAAGAACGGCCAACTGTTATTTAAAAAAAAAAAAAAAAACAATAAAAATTTGGATTTTAGACGAAAACATTTATGCGATTTCACGCAAAACTCAAGTGCAAGAAGATACACCAATAGAATATATAAACAAGGTTACAAGTTACAAGATTGAATTTTGATCAGGTGAACATATTAGCGCTCCAACTGCCAGTAAAAACGGTCGAACAATATCGAGTTTGGTGTCTATGAATTCGTGAGGCAAAACGATATGATTTGCGCAGTTCACAAGTAGTAGAAGCAATTAGGGTACCAAATTTCACATAACTAATCAATGACAATTAGCAGTATATTTACCATCCAATATTATTATTATTATTTATTTTTTTCCCCCCCTTCCGAGAAAATATGCTATAAATAGAAATCAAGTCTCCCAAAAATCAATCAATACTCAATCACTATAGAATTAGATAAGACCAATCAACTTCCAACACTAAATGGAAAAATTCACAATATATACACACTTGAATAAATAAATATAAAAATATATACAGCACATGTATGAGGCAGGTGGTTATGTATATAACGGAGCTGGAAGGACATCTGGACAGCTGGAAAGACGTTTACTGTTTACGACTTCTGAGTTTGACAGTTGGGAAAGCACACACAAAGGTACTGAAAATGTAGCGCACTATTTATGAGGTTTTGTATCTGACAGCTCAAAAGACGTTCACAAAAAACCGTTATACTATTTTTTAGCTCCGAGATATGAAGGTATATATAATATGCCAGTCTATCACTTCCTGTTCTAAGTATTAGGATAAGTATATCGAAACATCAACATATATATATATATATATATTTTCTTTTTTATAGGTCTGGAGAAGCAAAATGGCGCGACAAAAATACAATTAAAACAATCAATGAGAAAAACCAGTTGAAAATGTGCACAAACAACCAGGGCCGCAACAAAACAAATATATCAAAAAATAGTACAAAAAATCAGCGAAATTATTATGTAAACAAGTTCACCAAATGTTCATTAGAAAACATGTCATTACCACTAATTGGTTTTGCAGTTTTAAGCTAATCAAGCTATTATCTCGGGAACCGAACGTGACTCAGACATATGACCATTTTAAATACTCGGCCAAAACATATATATGCATTAAAAATTATAAAATTCAAACAGAAGGAATAAATTTAATTGTTCAAAGTTTTCTGCCTTAATCAATACTAAGGTGGCCACAGAGAGTATGCTTTGGTAGAACCTTAATAACTTTCACATTTATGAACCGATTTGATCCACAAAAGTTTAAAACTGTTCAATAAGGATCGGCCGACAGTTCCATCACAAACAATTGAAGGGTTGTCACGCAAATTAAAAAGTTATATAATGTCGAATGTCAAAGTACTTACAAATTACGGCTCCCGCAAAAATCCAAAATGAATACACAGAAACACTATACTTCTCAAACAATTAATTAAAAATACATCCTGAAGCCGGCTGATCACAAGATTAGAACAGGAGACACACAAGAGTTGGGACTATCCTGGGTGCCCTCCTCTTGAAAAAAAAAAAAAAAAAAAAAAAAATTCACAACGGCACGAATATGATAGCGTTCCAAAACACAAAAACAGAAAGAAGAAATTTTAGGCAGGCAGTAATTTCAGAGTAATTATAAAAAGCATTGCCCGTGGGGGTATCGAACCCACGACCTTCGCGTTATTAGCACGACGCTCTAACCTACTGCGCTAACGGGCCGTGGTTCAAGTTGCCTATAATTTTGAAGAAAATAATGGTTGTATGTTTCCCTATATTGCTGGTTCCTTAGCCTATTAAAAAAAAACGATATTGGGTAATCAGGGAGGCAGTAATTTCAGAGTAATTATAAAAAGCACGGCCCGTGGGGGTATCGAACCCACGACCTTCGCGTTATTAGCACGACGCTCTAACCTACTGAGCTAACGGACCGTGGTTCAAGTTGCTTATAATTTTGAAGAAAATAATGGTTGTATGTTTCCCTATATTGCTGGTTCCGTAGCCTATTAAAAAAAACGATATTGGGTAATCAGGGAGGCAGTAATTTCAGCGTTATTATAAAATGCATGGCCCGTGGGGGTATCGAACCCACGACCTTCGCGTTATTAGCACGACACTCTAACCGACTGAGCTAACGGGCAGTGCTTCAAGTTGCCTATATTTTTGAAGAAAAGAATGGTTGTATGTTGTTCCCCTACATTTCCAGTTTCTTAGCCGATTAAAAAAAAAACGATATTCGGTAATCAGGGAGGCAGTAACTTCAGAGTAATTATGAAATGCATTGCCCGTGGGGGTATCGAACCCACGACCTTCGCGTTATTAGCACGACGCCTCTAACCGACAGACCTAACGGGCCGTGATCAAATAGCCTATATTTTTGAAGAAAAGAATGGTTGCATGTTCCCTACATTGCTGGTTCCTTAGACTATTAAAAAAAAAACGATATTGGGTAATCAGGGAGGCAGTAATTTCAGAGTAATTATAAAAGGCATGGCCCGTGGGGGTATCGAACCCACGACCTTCGCGTTATTAGCACGACGTTCTAACCGACTGAGCTAACGGGCCGCGGTTCCAGTTGCCTATAATTTTGAAGAAAAGAATGGTTGTATGTTTCCCTACATTGATGGTTCCTTAGCCTATGAAAACAAAAACGATATTGGGTAATCAGGGAGGCAGTAATTTCAGAGTTATTATAAATTGCATGGCCCGTGGGGGTATCGAACCCACGACCTTCGCGTTATTAGCACGACGCTCTAACCGACTGAGCTAACGGGCCGGGGTTCAAGTAGCCTATAATTTTGAAGAAAAGAATGGTTGTATGTTGTTCCCCTACATTGCTGGTTCCTCAGCCGATTAAAAAAAAACGATATTGGGTAATCAGGGAGGCAGTAATTTCAGAGTAATTAAAAAAAGCATGGCCCGTGGGGTTATCGAACCCACGACCTTCGCGTTATTAGCACGACGCTCTAACCTACTGCGCTAACGGGCCGTGGTTCAAGTTGCCTATAATTTTGAAGAAAATAATGGTTGTATGTTTCCCTATATTGCTGGTTCCTTAGCCTATTAAAAAAAAACGATATTGGATAATCAGGGAGGCAGTAATTTCAGAGTAATTATAAAAAGCATGGCCCGTGGGGGTATCGAACCCACGACCTTCGCGTTATTAGCACGACACTCTAACCGACTGAGCTAACGGGCCGCGGTTCAAGTTGCCTATAATTTTGAAGAAAATAATGGTTGTATGTTTCCCTATATTGCTGGTTCCTTAGCCTAGTAAAAAAAAACGATATTGGGTAATCAGGGAGGCAGTAATTTCAGAGTTATTATAAAATGCATGGCCCGTGGGGGTATCGAACCCACGACCTTCGCGTTATTAGCACGACACTCTAACCGACTGAGCTAACGGGCAGTGCTTCAAGTTGCCTATATTTTTGAAGAAAAGAATGGTTGTATGTTGTTCCCCTACATTTCCAGTTTCTTAGCCGATTAAAAAAAAAACGATATTGGGTAATCAGGGAGGCAGTAACTTCAGAGTAATTATGAAATGCATGGCCCGTGTGGGTATCGAACCCACGACCATCGCGTTATTAGCACGACGTTCTAACCGACTGAGCTAACGGGCCGTGGTTCAAGTAGCCTATAATTTTGAAGAAAAGAATGGTTGTATGTTGTTCCCCTACATTGCTGGTTCCTCAGCCGATTAAAAAAAAACGATATTGGGTAATCAGGGAGGCAGTAATTTCAGAGTAATTAAAAAAAGCATGGCCCGTGGGAGTACCGAACCCACGACCTTCGCGTTATTAGCACGACGCTCTAACCTACTGAGCTAACGGGCGGTGGTTCAATTCGCCTATATTTTTGAAAAAGAGAATGGTTGTATGTTTCCCTACATTGCTGGTTCCTTAACCTATTAAAAAAAAACGATATTGGGTAATCAGGGAGGCAGTAATTTCAGAGTAACTATAAAAGGCATGGCCCGTGGGGGTATCGAACCCACGACCTTCGCGTTATTAGCACGACGCTCTAACCTACTGAGCTAACGGGCCGCGGTTCCAGTTGCCTATAATTTTGAAGAAAAGAATGGTTGTATGTTTCCCTACATTGATGGTTCCTTAGCCTATGAAAACAAAAACGATATTGGGTAATCAGGGAGGCAGTAATTTCAGAGTTATTATAAAATGCATGGCCCGTGGGGGTATCGAACCCACGACCTTCGCGTTATTAGCACGACGCTCTAACCTACTGAGCTAACGGGTGGTTCAAGTGTCCTATAATTTTGAAGAAAAGAATGGTTGTATGTTTCCCTATATTGCTGGTTCCTTAGCCTATTAAAAAAAAACGATATTGGGTAATCAGGGAGGCAGTAATTTCAGAGTAATTATAAAAAGCATGGCCCGTGGGGGTATCGAACCCACGACCTTCGCGTTATTAGCACGACGCTCTAACCTACTGAGCTAACGGGCCGTGGTTCAAGTTGCTTATAATTTTGAAGAAAATAATGGTTGTATGTTTCCCTATATTGCTGGTTCCGTAGCCTATTAAAAAAAAACGATATTGGGTAATCAGGGAGGCAGTAATTTCAGCGTTATTATAAAATGCATGGCCCGTGGGGGTATCGAACCCACGACCTTCGCGTTATTAGCACGACACTCTAACCGACTGAGCTAACGGGCAGTGCTTCAAGTTGCCTATATTTTTGAAGAAAAGAATGGTTGTATGTTGTTCCCCTACATTTCCAATTTCTTAGCCGATTAAAAAAAAAACGATATTGGGTAATCAGGGAGGCAGTAATTTCAGAGTTATTATAAAAGGCATGGCCGGTGGGGGTATCGAACCCACGACCTTCGCGTTATTAGCACGACGCTCTAACCTACTGAGCTAACGGGCCGCGGTTCCAGTTGCCTATAATTTTGAAGAAAAGAATGGTTGTATGTTTCCCTACATTGATGGTTCCTTAGCCTATGAAAACAAAAACGATATTGGGTAATCACGGAGGCAGTAATTTCAGAGTTATTATAAAATGCATGGCCCGTGGGGGTATCGAACCCACGACGTTCGCGTTATTAGCACGACGCTCTAACCGACTGAGCTAACGGGCCGTGGTTCAAGTAGCCTATAATTTTGAAGAAAAGAATGGTTGTATGTTGTTCCCCTACATTGCTGGTTCCTCAGCCGATTAAAAAAAAACGATATTGGGTAATCAGGGAGGCAGTAATTTCAGAGTAGTTAAAAAAAGCATGGCCCGTGGGAGTACCGAACCCACGACCTTCGCGTTATTAGCACGACGCTCTAACCTACTGAGCTAACGGGTGGTTCAAGTGGCCTATAATTTTGAAGAAAAGAATGGTTGCATGTTTCCCTACATTGCTGGTTCCTTAACCTATTAAAAAAAACGATATTGGGTAATCAGGGAGGCAGTAATTTCAGAGTAATTATAAAAAGCATTGCCCGTGGGGGTATCGAACCCACGACCTTCGCGTTATTAGCACGACGCCTCTAACCGACAGACCTAACGGGCCGTGATCAAATAGCCTATATTTTTGAAGAAAAGAATAAATGCATGTTTCCCTACATAGCTGGTTCCTTAGCCTATTAAAAAAAAAACGATATTGGGTAATCAGGGAGGCAGTAATTTTAGAGTAATTATAAAAGGCATGGCCCGTAGGGGTATCGAACCCACGACCTTCGCGTTATTAGCACGACGTTCTAACCGACTGAGCTAACGGGCCGCGGTTCAACTAGCCTATAATTTTGAAGAAAAGAATGGTTGTATGTTGTTCCCCTACATTGCTGGTTCCTCAGCCGATTAAAAAAAAACGATATTGGGTAATCAGGGAGGCAGTAATTTCAGAGTAATTGAAAAAAGCATGACCCGTGGGGGTATCGAACCCACGACCTTCGCGTTATTAGCACGACGCTCTAACCTACTGCGCTAACGGGCCGTGTTTCAAGTTGCCTATAATTTTGAAGAAAATAATGGTTGTATGTTTCCCTATATTGCTGGTTCCTTAGCCTATGAAAACAAAAACGATATTGGGTAATCAAGGAGGCAGTAATTTCAGAGTAATTATAAAAAGCATGGCCCGTGGGGGTATCGAACCCACGACCTTCGCGTTATTAGCACGACACTCTAACCGACTGAGCTAACGGGCCGTGGTTCAAGTTGCCTATAATTTTGAAGAAAATAATGGTTGTATGTTTCCCTATATTGCTGGTTCCTTAGCCTATTAAAAAAAAACGATATTGGGTAATCAGGGAGGCAGTAATTTCAGAGTTATTATAAAATGCATGGCCCGTGGGGGTATCGAACCCACGACCTTCGCGTTATTAGCACGACACTCTAACCGACTGAGCTAACGGGCAGTGCTTTAAGTTGCCTATATTTTTGAAGAAAAGAATGGTTGTATGTTGTTCCCCTACATTTCCAGTTTCTTAGCCGATTAAAAAAAAAACGATATTGGGTAATCAGGGAGGCAGTAATTTCAGAGTAGTTAAAAAAAGCATGGCCCGTGGGAGTACCGAACCCACGACCTTCGCGTTATTAGCACGACGCTCTAACCTACTGAGCTAACGGGTGGTTCAAGTGGCCTATAATTTTGAAGAAAAGAATGGTTGCATGTTTCCCTACATTGCTGGTTCCTTAACCTATTAAAAAAAAACGATATTGGGTAATCAGGGAGGCAGTAATTTCAGAGTAATTATAAAAAGCATTGCCCGTGGGGGTATCGAACCCACGACCTTCGCGTTATTAGCACGACGCCTCTAACCGACAGACCTAACGGGCCGTGATCAAATAGCCTATATTTTTGAAGAAAAGAATGGTTGCATGTTTCCCTACATAGCTGGTTCCTTAGCCTATTAAAAAAAAAACGATATTGGGTAATCAGGGAGGCAGTAATTTTAGAGTAATTATAAAAGGCATGGCCCGTAGGGGTATCGAACCCACGACCTTCGCGTTATTAGCACGACGTTCTAACCGACTGAGCTAACGGGCCGCGGTTCAACTAGCCTATAATTTTGAAGAAAAGAATGGTTGTATGTTTCCCTACATTGCTGGTTCCTCAGCCGATTAAAAAAAAACGATATTGGGTAATCAGGGAGGCAGTAATTTCAGAGTAATTAAAAAAAGCATGACCCGTGGGGGTAGCGAACCCACGACCTTCGCGTTATTAGCACGACGCTCTAACCTACTGCGCTAACGGGCCGTGGTTCAAGTTGCCTATAATTTTGAAGAAAATAATGGTTGTATGTTTCCCTATATTGCTGGTTCCTTAGCCTATTAAAAAAAAACGATATTGTGTAATCAGGGAGGCAGTAATTTCAGAGTAATTATAAAAAGCATGGCCCGTGGGGGTATCGAACACACGAACTTCGCGTTATTAGCACGACACTCTAACCGACTGAGCTAACGGGCCGTGGTTCAAGTTGCCTATAATTTTGAAGAAAATAATGGTTGTATGTTTCCCTATATTGCTGGTTCCTTAGCCTATTAAAAAAAAACGATATTGGGTAATCAGGGAGGCAGTAATTTCAGAGTTATTATAAAATGCATGGCCCGTGGGGGTATCGAACCCACGACCTTCGCGTTATTAGCACGACACTCTAACCGACTGAGCTAATGGGCAGTGCTTCAAGTTGCCTATATTTTTGAAGAAAAGAATGGTTGTATGTTGTTCCGCTACATTTCCAGTTTCTTAGCCGATTAAAAAAAAAACGATATTGGGTAATCAGGGAGGCAGTAACTTCCGAGTAATTATGAAATGCATGGCCCGTGTGGGTATCGAACCCACGACCATCGCGTTATTAGCACGACGTTCTAACCGAATGAGCTAACGGGCCGTGGTTCAAGTAGCCTATATTTTTGAAGAAGAGAATGGTGGCATGTTTCCCTACATTGCTGGTTCCTTAACCTATTAAAAAAAAACGATATTGGGTAATCAGGGATGCAGTAATTTCAAAGTTATTATAAAATGCATGGCCCGTGGGGGTATCGAACCCACGACCTTCGCGTTATTAGCACGACGCTCTAACCGACTGAGCTAACGGGCCGTGGTTCAAGTAGCCTATAATTTTGAAGAAAAGAATGGTTGTATGTTGTTCCCCTACATTGCTGGTTCCTCAGCCGATTAAAAAAAAACGATATTGGGTAATCAGGGAGGCAGTAATTTCAGAGTAATTAAAAAAAGCATGGCCCGTGGGAGTACCGAACCCACGACCTTCGCGTTATTAGCACGACGCTCTAACCTACTGAGCTAACGGGCGGTGGTTCAAGCCGCCTATATTTTTGAAAAAGAGAATGGTTGTATGTTTCCCTACATTGATGGTTCCTTAGCCTATTAAAAAAAAAACGATATTGGGTAATCAGGGAGGCAGTAATTTCAGAGTAATTATAAAACGCATTGCCCGTGGGAGTATCGAACCCACGACCTTCGCGTTATTAGCACGACGCCTCTAACCGACAGACCTAACGGGCCGTGATCAAATAGCCTATATTTTTGAAGAAAAGAATGGTTGCATGTTTCCCTACATAGCTGGTTCCTTAGCCTATTAAAAAAAAACGATATTGGGTAACCAGGGAGGCAGTAATTTCAGAGTTATTATAAAATGCATGGGCCGAGGGGGTATCGAACCCACGACCTTCGCGTTATTAGCACGACGTTCTAACCGACTGATCCAACGAGCCGCGGTTCAAGTTGCCTATAATTTTGAAGAAAAGAATGGTTGTATGTTTCCCTACATTGATGGTTCCTTAGCCTATGAAAACAAAAACGATATTGGGTAATCAGGAAGGCAGTAATTTCAGAGTAATTATAAAAAGCATAATCCGTGGGGGTATCGAACCCAGGACGCTCTAACCGACTGAGCTAACGGGCCGTGGTTCAAGTAGCCTATATTTTTGAAAAAAAGAATGGTTGTATGTTTCCCTACATTGCTGGTTCCTTAACCTATTAAAAAAAAACGATATTGGGTAATCAGGGAGGCAGTAATTTCAGAGTAATTATAAAAGGCATGGCCCGTGTGGGTATCGAACCCACGACCTTCGCGTTATTAGCACGACGTTCTAACCGACTGAGCTAACGGGCCGTGGTTCAAGTAGCCTATATTTTTGAAGAAGAGAATGGTTGCATGTTTCCCTACATTGCCGGTTCCTTAACCTATTAAAAAAAAACGATATTGGGTAATCAGGGAGGCAGTAATTTCAGAGTAATTATAAAAGGCATGGCCCGTGGGGGTATCGAACCCACGACCTTCGCGTTATTAGCACGACGCTCTAACCGACTGAGCTAACGGGCCGTGGTTCAAGTAGCCTATAATTTTGAAGAAAAGAATGGTTGTATGTTGTTCCCCTACATTGCTGGTTCCTCAGCCGATTAAAAAAAAACAATATTGGGTAATCAGGGAGGCAGTAATTTCAGAGTAATTAAAAAAGCATGGCCCGTGGGGGTATCGAACACACGACCTTCGCGTTATTAGCACGACGCTCTAACCAACTGAGCTAACGGGCCGCGATTCAGAACGCCTATACTTTTGAAGAAAAGAATGGTTGTATGTTGTTCCCCTACATTTCCAGTTTCTTAGCCGATTAAAAAAAACGAGATTGGGTAATCAGGGAGGTACTAACTTCAGAGTAATTATGAAATGCATGGCCCGTGTGGGCATCGAAGCCACGACCTTCGCGTTATTAGCACGACGTTCTAACTGACTGAGCTAACGGGCCGTGGTTCAAATGGCCTATATTTTTGAAGAAAAGAATGGTTGCATGTTTCCCTACATTGCTGGTTCCTTAGCCTATTAAAAAAAAACGATATTGGGTAATCAGGGAGGCAGTAATTTCAGAGTAATTATGAAAGGCATGGCCCGTGGGGATATCGAACCCACGACCATCGCGTTATTAGCACGACGCTCTAACCAACTGAGCTAACGGGCCGTGATTCAGAACGCCTATATTTTTGAAGAAAAGAATGGTTGTATGTTGTTCCCCTACATTTCCAGTTTCTTAGCCGATTAAAAAAAAACGATATTGGGTAATCAGGGAGGCAGTAATTTCAGAGTAATTATAAAAAGCATGGCCCGTGGGGGTATCGAACCCACGACCTTCGCGTTATTAGCACGACGCTCTAATCGACTGAGCTAACGGGCCGCGGTTCAAGTTGCCTATAATTTTGAAGAAAAGAATGGTTGTATGTTTCCCTATATTGCTGGTTCCTTAGCCTATTAAAAAAAAACGATATTGGGTAATCAGGGAGGCAGTAATTTCAGAGTAATTATAAAAGGCATGGCCCATGTGGGTATCGAACCCGCGACCTTCGCGTTATTAGCACGACGTTCTAACCGACTGAGCTAACGGGCCGTGGTTCAAGTAGCCTACATTTTTGAAGAAGAGAATGGTTGCATGTTTCCCTACATTGATGGTTCCTTAACCTATTAAAAAAAAACGATATTGGGTAATCAGGGAGGCAGTAATTTCAGAGTAATTATAAAAGGCATGGCCCGTGGGGGTATCGAACCCACGACCTTCGCGTTATTAGCACGACGCTCTAACCGACTGAGCTAACGGGCCGTGGTTCAAGTTGCCTATATATTTGAAGAAAAGAATGGTTGTATGTTGTTCCCCTACATTGCTGGTTCCTCAGCCGATTAAAAAAAACGATATTGGGTAATCAGGGAGGCAGTAATTTCAGAGTAATTATGAAAGGCATGGCCCGTGGGGATATCGAACCCACGACCATCGCGTTATTAGCACGACGATCTAACCAACTGAGCACACGGGCCGTGATTCAGAACGCCTATATTTTTGAAGAAAAGAATGGTTGTATGTTGTTCCCCTACATTTCCAGTTTCTTAGCCGATTAAAAAAAAACGATATTGGGTAATCAGGGAGGCAGTATCTTCAGAGTAATTATGAAACGCATGGCCCGTGTGGGTATCGAACCCACGTACTTCGCGTTATTAGCACGACGTTCTCAACGACTGAGCTAACGGGCCGCGGTTCAAGTTGCCTATATATTTGAAGAAAAGAATGGTTGTATGTTGTTCCCCTACATTGCTGGTTCCTCAGCCGATTAAAAAAAACGATGTTGGGTAATGAGGGAGGTAGTAATTTCAGAGTAATTAAAAAAAGCATGGCCCGTGGGGGTATCGAACCCACGACCTTCGCGTTATTAGCACGACGCTCTAACCTACTGAGCTAGCGGGCCGTGGTTCAAGTTGCCTATAATTTTGAAGAAAATAATGGTTGTATGTTTCCCTATATTGCTGGTTCCTTAGCATATTTAAAAAAAAAACGATATTGGGTAATCAGAGAGGCAGTAATTTCAGAGTAATTATAAAAAGCATGGCCCGTGGGGGTATCGAACCCACGACCTTCGTGTTATTAGCACGACACTCTAGCCTACTGAGCTAACGGGCCATGGTTCAAGCTGCCTATAATTTTGAAGAAAAGAATGGTTGTATGTTTCCCTACATTGCTGGTTCCTTAGCCTATTAAAAAAAAACGATATTGGGTAATCAGGGAGGCAGTAATTTCTGAGTAATTATAAAAAGCATGGCCCGTAGGGGTATCGAACCCACGACCTTCGCGTTATTAGCACGACGCTCTAACCGACTGGCCTAACGGGCGGTGGTTCAAGTAGCATATATTTTTGAAGAAAAGAATGGTTGCATGTTTCCCTACATTGCTGGTTCCTTAGCCTATTAAAAAAAACGATATTTGGTAATCAGGGAGGCAGTAATTTGAGAGTAATTATAAAAAGCACGGCCCGTGGGGGTATCGAACCCACGACCTTCGCGTTATTAGCACGACGGTCTAACCGACTGAGCTTACGGGCCGCGGTTCAAGTTGTCTATAATTTTGAAGAAAAGAATGGTTGTATGTTGTTCCACTACATTCCCAGTTCCTTAGCCGATTAGAAAAAAAACGATATTGGGTAATCAGGAAGGCAGTAATTTCAGAGTAATTATAAAAAGCATAATCCGTGGGGGTATCGAACCCAGGACGCTCTAACCGACTGAGCTAACGGGCCGTGGTTCAAGTAGCCTATATTTTTGAAAAAAAGAATGGTTGTATGTTTCCCTACATTGCTGGTTCCTTAACCTATTAAAAAAAAACGATATTGGGTAATCAGGGAGGCAGTAATTTCAGAGTAATTATAAAAGGCATGGCCCGTGTGGGTATCGAACCCACGACCTTCGCGTTATTAGCACGACGTTCTAACCGACTGAGCTAACGGGCCGTGGTTCAAGTAGCCTATATTTTTGAAGAAGAGAATGGTTGCATGTTTCCCTACATTGCTGGTTCCTTAACCTATTAAAAAAAAACGATATTGGGTAATCAGGGAGGCAGTAATTTCAGAGTAATTATAAAAGGCATGGCCCGTGGGGGTATCGAACCCACGACCTTCGCGTTATTAGCACGACGCTCTAACCGACTGAGCTAACGGGCCGTGGTTCAAGTAGCCTATAATTTTGAAGAAAAGAATGGTTGTATGTTGTTCCCCTACATTTCCAGTTTCTTAGCCGATTAAATAAAACGAGATTGGGTAATCAGGGAGGTACTAACTTCAGAGTAATTATGAAATGCATGGCCCGTGTGGGTATCGAATCCACGACCTTCGCGTTATTAGCACGACGTTCTAACTGACTGAGCTAACGGGCCGTGGTTCAAATAGCCTATATTTTTGAAGAAAAGAATGGTTGCATGTTTCCCTACATTGCTGGTTCCTTAGCCTATTAAAAAAAAACGATATTGGGTAATCAGGGAGGCGGTAATTTCAGAGTAATTATAAAAAGCACGGCCCGTGGGGGTATCGAACCCACGACCTTCGCGTTATTAGCACGACGCTCTAACCGACTGAGCTAACGGGCCGCGGTTCAAGTTGTCTATAATTTTGAAGAAAAGAATGGTTGTATGTTGTTCCACTACATTCCCAGTTCCTTAGCCGATTAGAAAAAAAACGATATTGGGTAATCAGGAAGGCAGTAATTTCAGAGTAATTATAAAAAGCATAATCCGTGGGGGTATCGAACCCAGGACGCTCTAACCGACTGAGCTAACGGGCCGTGGTTCAAGTAGCCTATATTTTTGAAAAAAAGAATGGTTGTATGTTTCCCTACATTGCTGGTTCCTTAACCTATTAAAAAAAAACGATATTGGGTAATCAGGGAGGCAGTAATTTCAGAGTAATTATAAAAGGCATGGCCCGTGTGGGTATCGAACCCACGACCTTCGCGTTATTAGCACGACGTTCTAACCGACTGAGCTAACGGGCCGTGGTTCAAGTAGCCTATATTTTTGAAGAAGAGAATGGTTGCATGTTTCCCTACATTGCTGGTTCCTTAACCTATTAAAAAAAAACGATATTGGGTAATCAGGGAGGCAGTAATTTCAGAGTAATTATAAAAGGCATGGCCCGTGGGGGTATCGAACCCACGACCTTCGCGTTATTAGCACGACGCTCTAACCGACTGAGCTAACGGGCCGTGGTTCAAGTAGCCTATAATTTTGAAGAAAAGAATGGTTGTATGTTGTTCCCCTACATTTCCAGTTTCTTAGCCGATTAAATAAAACGAGATTGGGTAATCAGGGAGGTACTAACTTCAGAGTAATTATGAAATGCATGGCCCGTGTGGGTATCGAACCCACGACCTTCGCGTTATTAGCACGACGTTCTAACTGACTGAGCTAACGGGCCGTGGTTCAAATAGCCTATATTTTTGAAGAAAAGAATGGTTGCATGTTTCCCTACATTGCTGGTTCCTTAGCCTATTAAAAAAAAAACGATATTGGGTAATCAGGGAGGCAGCAATTTCAGAGTAATTATGAAAGGCATGGCCCGTGGGGATATCGAACCCACGACCTTCGCGTTATTAGCACGACGCTCTAACCAACTGAGCTAACGGGCCGTGATTCAGAACGCCTATATTTTTGAAGAAAAGAATGGTTGTATGTTGTTCCCCTACATTTCCAGTTTCTTAGCCGTTTAAAAAAAACGATATTGGGTAATCAGGGAGGCAGTAACTTCAGAGTAATTATGAAACGCATGGCCCGTGTGGGTATCGAACCCACGTACTTCGCGTTATTAGCACGACGTTCTAAACGACTGAGCTAACGGGCCGCGGTTCAAGTTGCCTATATATTTGAAGAAAAGAATGGTTGTATGTTGTTCCCCTACATTGCTGGTTCCTCAGCCGATTAAAAAAAACGATATTGGGTAATGAGGGAGGTAGTAATTTCAGAGTAATTAAAAAAAGCATGGCCCGTGGGGGTATCGAACCCACGACCTTCGCGTTATTAGCACGACGCTCTAACCTACTGAGCTAGCGGGCCGTGGTTCAAGTTGCCTATAATTTTGAAGAAAATAATGGTTGTATGTCTCCCTATATTGCTGGTTCCTCAGCATATTAAAAAAAAAAACGATATTGGGTAATCAGAGAGGCAGTAATTTCAGAGTAATTATAAAAAGCATGGCCCGCGGGGGTATCGAACCCACGACCTTCGTGTTATTAGCACGACGCTCTAGCCTACTGAGCTAACGGGCCATGGTTCAAGTTGCCTATAACTTTGAAGAAAATAATGGTTGTATGTTTCCCTATATTGCTGGTTCCTTAGCCTATTAAAAAAAAAACGATATTGGGTAATCAGGGAGGCAGTAATTTCAGAGTAATTATAAAAAGCATGGCCCGTGGGGGTATCTAACCCACGACCTTCGCGTTATTAGCACGACGCTCTAACCGACTGAGCTAACGGGCCGCGGTTCAAGTTGCCTATAATTTTGAAGAAAAGAATGGTTGTATGTTTCCCTATATTGCTGGTTCCTTAGCCTATTAAAAAAAAACGATATTGGGTAATCAGGGAGGCAGTAATTTCAGAGTAATTATAAAAGGCATGGCCCGTGGGGGTATCGAACCCACGACCTTCGCGTTATTAGCACGACGATCTAACCGACTGAGCTAACGGGCCGTGGTTCAAATAGCCTATATTTTTGAAAAAAAGAATGGTTGTATGTTTCCCTACATTGATGGTTCCTTAGCCTATGAAAACAAAAACGATATTGGGTAATCAGGGAGGCAGTAATTTCAGAGTAATTATAAAAAGCATGGCCCGTGGGGGTATCGAACCCACGACCTTCGCGTTATTAGCACGACGCTCTAACCGACTGACCTAACGGGCCGTGGTTCAAGTAGCATATATTTTTGAAGAAAAGAATGGTTGCATGTTTCCCTATATTGCTGGTTCCTTAGCCTATTAAAAAAAAACGATATTGGGTAATCAGGGAGGCAGTAATTTCAGAGTAATTATAAAAGGCATGGCCCGTGGGGGTATCGAACCCACGACCTTCGCGTTATTAGCACGACGCTCTAACCTACTGAGCTAACGTGCCGCGGTTAAAGTTGCCTATAATTTTGAAGAAAAGAATGGTTGTATGTTTCCCTACATTGCTGGTTCCTTAGCCTATTAAAAAAAAACGATATTGGGTAATCAGGGAGGCAGTAATTTCTGAGTAATTATAAAAAGCATGGCACGTGGGGGTATCGAACCCACGACCTTCGCGTTATTAGCACGACGCTCTAACCGACTGACCTAACGGGCCGTGGTTCAAGTAGCATATATTTTTGAAGAAAAGAATGGTTGCATGTTTCCCTACATTGCTGGTTCCTTAGCCTATTAAAAAAAAACGATATTGGGTAATCAGGGAGGCAGTAATTTCAGAGTAATTATAAAAGGCATGGCCCGTGGGGGTATCGAACCCACGACCTTCGCGTTATTAGCACGACGCTCTAACCGACTGAGCTAACGGGCCGTGGTTCAAATAGCCTATAATTTTGAAGAAAAGAATGGTTGTATGTTGTTCCCCTACATTGCTGGTTCCTCAGCCGATTAAAAAAAAACGATATTGGGTAATCAGTGAGGCAGTAATTTCAGAGTAATTAAAAAAGCATGGCCCGTGGGGGTATCGAACCCACGACCTTCGCGTTATTAGCACGACGCTCTAACCGACTGAGCTAACGGGCCGTGGTTCAAGTAGCCTATATTTTTGAAAAAAAGAATGGTTGTATGTTTCCCTACATTGCTGGTTCCTTAACCTATTAAAAAAAAACGATATTGGGTAATCACGGAGGCAGTAATTTCAGAGTAATTATAAAAGGCATGGCCCGCGTGGGTATCGAACCCACGACCTTCGCGTTATTAGCACGACGTTCTAACTGACGGAGCTAACGGGCCGTGGTTCAAATAGCCTATAATTTTGAAGTAAATAATGGTTGTATGTTTCCCTATATTGCTGGTTCCTTAGCCTATTAAAAAAAACGATATTGGGTAATCAGGGAGGCAGTAATTTCAGAGTAATTAAAAAAAGCATGGCCCGTGGGAGTACCGAACCCACGACCTTCGCGTTATTAGCACGACGCTCTAACCTACTGAGCTAACGGGCCGTGGTTCAAGTTGCCTATAATTTTGAAGAAAATAATGGTTGTATGTTTCCCTATATTGCTGGTTCCTTAGCATATTAAAAAAAAAACGATATTGGGTAATCAGAGAGGCAGTAATTTGAGAGTAATTATAAAAAGCATGGCCCGTGGGGGTATCGAACCCACGACCTTCGCGTTATTAGCACGACGCTCTAGCCTACTGAGCTAACGGGCCATGGTTCAATTTGCCTATAATTTTGAAGAAAATAATGGTTGTATGTTTCCCTACATTGCTGGTTCCTTAGCCTATTAAAAAAAAACGATATTTGGTAATCAGGGAGGCAGTAATTTCAGAGTAATTATAAAAAGCACGGCCCGTGGGGGTATCGAACCCACGACCTTCGCGTTATTAGCACGACGCTCTAACCGACTGAGCTAACGGGCCGCGGTTCAAGTTGTCTATAATTTTGAAGAAAAGAATGGTTGTATGTTGTTCCACTACATTCCCAGTTCCTTAGCCGATTAGAAAAAAACGATATTGGGTAATCAGGAAGGCACTAATTTCAGAGTAATTATAAAAAGCATAATCCGTGGGGGTATCGAACCCAGGACGCTCTAACCGACTGAGCTAACGGGCCGTGGTTCAAGTAGCCTATATTTTTGAAAAAAAGAATGGTTGTATGTTTCCCTACATTGCTGGTTCCTTAACCTATTAAAAAAAAACGATATTGGGTAATCAGGGAGGCAGTAATTTCAGAGTAATTATAAAAGGCATGGCCCGTGTGGGTATCGAACCCACGACCTTCGCGTTATTAGCACGACGTTCTAACCGACTGAGCTAACGGGCCGTGGTTCAAGTAGCCTATATTTTTGAAGAAGAGAATGGTTGCATGTTTCCCTACATTGCTGGTTCCTTAACCTATTAAAAAAAAACGATATTGGGTAATCAGGGAGGCAGTAATTTCAGAGTAATTATAAAAGGCATGGCCCGTGGGGGTATCGAACCCACGACCTTCGCGTTATTAGCACGACGCTCTAACCGACTGAGCTAACGGGCCGTGGTTCAAGTAGCCTATAATTTTGAAGAAAAGAATGGTTGTATGTTGTTCCCCTACATTTCCAGTTTCTTAGCCGATTAAATAAAACGAGATTGGGTAATCAGGGAGGTACTAACTTCAGAGTAATTATGAAATGCATGGCCCGTGTGGGTATCGAACCCACGACCTTCGCGTTATTAGCACGACGTTCTAACTGACTGAGCTAACGGGCCGTGGTTCAAATAGCCTATATTTTTGAAGAAAAGAATGGTTGCATGTTTCCCTACATTGCTGGTTCCTTAGCCTATTAAAAAAAAAACGATATTGGGTAATCAGGGAGGCAGTAATTTCAGAGTAATTATGAAAGGCATGGCCCGTGGGGATATCGAACCCACGACCTTCGCGTTATTAGCACGACGCTCTAACCAACTGAGCTAACGGGCCGTGATTCAGAACGCCTATATTTTTGAAGAAAAGAATGGTTGTATGTTGTTCCCCTACATTTCCAGTTTCTTAGCCGATTAAAAAAAAACGATATTGGGTAATCAGGGAGGCAGTAACTTCAGAGTAATTATGAAACGCATGGCCCGTGTGGGTATCGAACCCACGTACTTCGCGTTATTAGCACGACGTTCTAAACGACTGAGCTAACGGGCCGCGGTTCAAGTTGCCTATATATTTGAAGAAAAGAATGGTTGTATGTTGTTCCTCTACATTGCTGGTTCCTCAGCCGATTAAAAAAAACGATATTGGGTAATGAGGGAGGTAGTAATTTCAGAGTAATTAAAAAAAGGATGGCCCGTGGGGGTATCGAACCCACGACCTTCGCGTTATTAGCACGACGCTCTAACCTACTGAGCTAGCGGGCCGTGGTTCAAGTTGCCTATAATTTTGAAGAAAATAATGGTTGTATGTCTCCCTATATTGCTGGTTCCTCAGCATATTAAAAAAAAAAACGATATTGGGTAATCAGAGAGGCAGTAATTTCAGAGTAATTATAAAAAGCATGGCCCGCGGGGGTATCGAACCCACGACCTTCGTGTTATTAGCACGACGCTCTAGCCTACTGAGCTAACGGGCCATGGTTCAAGTTGCCTATAACTTTGAAGAAAATAATGGTTGTATGTTTCCCTATATTGCTGGTTCCTTAGCCTATTAAAAAAAAAACGATATTGGGTAATCAGGGAGGCAGTAATTTCAGAGTAATTATAAAAAGCATGGCCCGTGGGGGTATCGAACACACGACCTTCGCGTTATTAGCACGACGCTCTAACCGACTGAGCTAACGGGCCGCGGTTCAAGTTGCCTATAATTTTGAAGAAAAGAATGGTTGTATGTTTCCCTATATTGCTGGTTCCTTAGCCTATTAAAAAAAAACGATATTGGGTAATCAGGGAGGCAGTAATTTCAGAGTAATTATAAAAGGCATGGCCCGTGGGGGTATCGAACCCACGACCTTCGCGTTATTAGCACGACGCTCTAACCGACTGACCTAACGGGCCGTGGTTCAAGTAGCATATATTTTTGAAGAAAAGAATGGTTGCATGTTTCCCTATATTGCTGGTTCCTTAGCCTATTAAAAAAAAACGATATTGGGTAATCAGGGAGGCAGTAATTTCAGAGTAATTATAAAAGGCATGGCCCGTGGGGGTATCGAACCCACGACCTTCGCGTTATTAGCACGACGCTCTAACCGACTGAGCTAACGGGCCGCGGTTCAAGTTGCCTATAATTTTGAAGAAAAGAATATTTGTATGTTTCCCTATATTGCTGGTTCCTTAGCCTATTAAAAAAAACGATATTGGGTAATCAGGGAGGCAGTAATTTCAGAGTAATTATAAAAGGCATGGCCCGTGGGGGTATCGAACCCACGACCTTCGCGTTATTAGCACGACGCTCTAACCGACTGAGCTAACGGGCCGTGGTTCAAATAGCCTATATCTTTGAAAAAAAGAATGGTTGTATGTTTCCCTACATTGATGGTTCCTTAGCCTATGAAAACAAAAACGATATTGGGTAATCAGGGAGGCAGTAATTTCAGAGTAATTATAAAAAGCATGGCCCGTGGGGGTATCGAACCCACGACCTTCGCGTTATTAGCACGACGCTCTAACCTACTGAGCTAACGTGCCGCGGTTAAAGTTGCCTATAATTTTGAAGAAAAGAATGGTTGTATGTTTCCCTACATTGCTGGTTCCTTAGCCTATTAAAAAAAAACGATATTGGGTAATCAGGGAGGCAGTAATTTCTGAGTAATTATAAAAAGCATGGCACGTGGGGGTATCGAACCCACGACCTTCGCGTTATTAGCACGACGCTCTAACCGACTGACCTAACGGGCCGTGGTTCAAGTAGCATATATTTTTGAAGAAAAGAATGGTTGCATGTTTCCCTACATTGCTGGTTCCTTAGCCTATTAAAAAAAAACGATATTGGGTAATCAGGGAGGCAGTAATTTCAGAGTAATTATAAAAGGCATGGCCCGTGGGGGTATCGAACCCACGACCTTCGCGTTATTAGCACGACGCTCTAACCGACTGAGCTAACGGGCCGTGGTTCAAACAGCCTATAATTTTGAAGAAAAGAATGGTTGTATGTTTCCCTACATTGCTGGTTCCTTAACCGATTAAAAAAAAACGATATTGGGTAATCAGTGAGGCAGTAATTTCAGAGTAATTAAAAAAGCATGGCCCGTGGGGGAATCGAACCCACGACCTTCGCGTTATTAGCACGACGCTCTAACCGACTGAGCTAACGGGCCGTGGTTCAAGTAGCCTATATTTTTGAAAAAAAGAATGGTTGTATGTTTCCCTACATTGCTGGTTCCTTAACCGATTAAAAAAAAACGATATTGGGTAATCAGGGAGGCAGTAATTTCAGAGTAATTATAAAAGGCATGGCCCGTGTGGGTATCGAACCCACGACCTTCGCGTTATTAGCACGACGCTCTAACCGACTGAGCTAACGGGCCGTGGTTCAAATAGCCTATATCTTTGAAAAAAAGAATGGTTGTATGTTTCCCTACATTGATGGTTCCTTAGCCTATGAAAACAAAAACGATATTGGGTAATCAGGGAGGCAGTAATTTCAGAGTAATTATAAAAAGCATGGCCCGTGGGGGTATCGAACCCACGACCTTCGCGTTATTAGCACGACGCTCTAACCTACTGAGCTAACGGGCCGTGGTTCAAACAGCCTATAATTTTGAAGAAAAGAATGGTTGTATGTTTCCCTACATTGCTGGTTCCTTAACCGATTAAAAAAAAACGATATTGGGTAATCAGTGAGGCAGTAATTTCAGAGTAATTAAAAAAGCATGGCCCGTGGGGGAATCGAACCCACGACCTTCGCGTTATTAGCACGACGCTCTAACCGACTGAGCTAACGGGCCGTGGTTCAAGTAGCCTATATTTTTGAAAAAAAGAATGGTTGTATGTTTCCCTACATTGCTGGTTCCTTAACCGATTAAAAAAAAACGATATTGGGTAATCAGGGAGGCAGTAATTTCAGAGTAATTATAAAAGGCATGGCCCGTGTGGGTATCGAACCCACGACCTTCGCGTTATTAGCACGACGCTCTAACCGACTGAGCTAACGGGCCGTGGTTCAAATAGCCTATATCTTTGAAAAAAAGAATGGTTGTATGTTTCCCTACATTGATGGTTCCTTAGCCTATGAAAACAAAAACGATATTGGGTAATCAGGGAGGCAGTAATTTCAGAGTAATTATAAAAAGCATGGCCCGTGGGGGTATCGAACCCACGACCTTCGCGTTATTAGCACGACGCTCTAACCTACTGAGCTAACGTGCCGCGGTTAAAGTTGCCTATAATTTTGAAGAAAAGAATGGTTGTATGTTTCCCTACATTGCTGGTTCCTTAGCCTATTAAAAAAAAACGATATTGGGTAATCAGGGAGGCAGTAATTTCAGAGTAATTATAAAAAGCATGGCCCGTGGGGGTATCGAACACACGACCTTCGCGTTATTAGCACGACGCTCTAACCGACTGAGCTAACGGGCCGCGGTTCAAGTTGCCTATAATTTTGAAGAAAAGAATGGTTGTATGTTTCCCTATATTGCTGGTTCCTTAGCCTATTAAAAAAAAACGATATTGGGTAATCAGGGAGGCAGTAATTTCAGAGTAATTATAAAAGGCATGGCCCGTGGGGGTATCGAACCCACGACCTTCGCGTTATTAGCACGACGCTCTAACCGACTGACCTAACGGGCCGTGGTTCAAGTAGCATATATTTTTGAAGAAAAGAATGGTTGCATGTTTCCCTATATTGCTGGTTCCTTAGCCTATTAAAAAAAAACGATATTGGGTAATCAGGGAGGCAGTAATTTCAGAGTAATTATAAAAGGCATGGCCCGTGGTGGTATCGAACCCACGACCTTCGCGTTATTAGCACGACGCTCTAACCGACTGAGCTAACGGGCCGCGGTTCAAGTTGCCTATAATTTTGAAGAAAAGAATATTTGTATGTTTCCCTATATTGCTGGTTCCTTAGCCTATTAAAAAAAACGATATTGGGTAATCAGGGAGGCAGTAATTTCAGAGTAATTATAAAAGGCATGGCCCGTGGGGGTATCGAACCCACGACCTTCGCGTTATTAGCACGACGCTCTAACCGACTGAGCTAACGGGCCGTGGTTCAAATAGCCTATATCTTTGAAAAAAAGAATGGTTGTATGTTTCCCTACATTGATGGTTCCTTAGCCTATGAAAACAAAAACGATATTGGGTAATCAGGGAGGCAGTAATTTCAGAGTAATTATAAAAAGCATGGCCCGTGGGGGTATCGAACCCACGACCTTCGCGTTATTAGCACGACGCTCTAACCTACTGAGCTAACGTGCCGCGGTTAAAGTTGCCTATAATTTTGAAGAAAAGAATGGTTGTATGTTTCCCTACATTGCTGGTTCCTTAGCCTATTAAAAAAAAACGATATTGGGTAATCAGGGAGGCAGTAATTTCTGAGTAATTATAAAAAGCATGGCACGTGGGGGTATCGAACCCACGACCTTCGCGTTATTAGCACGACGCTCTAACCGACTGACCTAACGGGCCGTGGTTCAAGTAGCATATATTTTTGAAGAAAAGAATGGTTGCATGTTTCCCTACATTGCTGGTTCCTTAGCCTATTAAAAAAAAACGATATTGGGTAATCAGGGAGGCAGTAATTTCAGAGTAATTATAAAAGGCATGGCCCGTGGGGGTATCGAACCCACGACCTTCGCGTTATTAGCACGACGCTCTAACCGACTGAGCTAACGGGCCGTGGTTCAAACAGCCTATAATTTTCAAGAAAAGAATGGTTGTATGTTTCCCTACATTGCTGGTTCCTTAACCGATTAAAAAAAAACGATATTGGGTAATCAGTGAGGCAGTAATTTCAGAGTAATTAAAAAAGCATGGCCCGTGGGGGAATCGAACCCACGACCTTCGCGTTATTAGCACGACGCTCTAACCGACTGAGCTAACGGGCCGTGGTTCAAGTAGCCTATATTTTTGAAAAAAAGAATGGTTGTATGTTTCCCTACATTGCTGGTTCCTTAACCGATTAAAAAAAAACGATATTGGGTAATCAGGGAGGCAGTAATTTCAGAGTAATTATAAAAGGCATGGCCCGTGTGGGTATCGAACCCACGACCTTCGCGTTATTAGCACGACGCTCTAACCGACTGAGCTAACGGGCCGTGGTTCAAATAGCCTATATCTTTGAAAAAAAGAATGGTTGTATGTTTCCCTACATTGATGGTTCCTTAGCCTATGAAAACAAAAACGATATTGGGTAATCAGGGAGGCAGTAATTTCAGAGTAATTATAAAAAGCATGGCCCGTCGGGGTATCGAACCCACGACCTTCGCGTTATTAGCACGACGCTCTAACCTACTGAGCTAACGTGCCGCGGTTAAAGTTGCCTATAATTTTGAAGAAAAGAATGGTTGTATGTTTCCCTACATTGCTGGTTCCTTAGCCTATTAAAAAAAAACGATATTGGGTAATCAGGGAGGCAGTAATTTCTGAGTAATTATAAAAAGCATGGCACGTGGGGGTATCGAACCCACGACCTTCGCGTTATTAGCACGACGCTCTAACCGACTGACCTAACGGGCCGTGGTTCAAGTAGCATATATTTTTGAAGAAAAGAATGGTTGCATGTTTCCCTACATTGCTGGTTCCTTAGCCTATTAAAAAAAAACGATATTGGGTAATCAGGGAGGCAGTAATTTCAGAGTAATTATAAAAGGCATGGCCCGTGGGGGTATCGAACCCACGACCTTCGCGTTATTAGCACGACGCTCTAACCGACTGAGCTAACGGGCCGTGGTTCAAACAACCTATAATTTTGAAGAAAAGAATGGTTGTATGTTTCCCTACATTGCTGGTTCCTTAACCGATAAAAAAAAAACGATATTGGGTAATCAGTGAGGCAGTAATTTCAGAGTAATTAAAAAAGCATGGCCCGTGGGGGAATCGAACCCACGACCTTCGCGTTATTAGCACGACGCTCTAACCGACTGAGCTAACGGGCCGTGGTTCAAGTAGCCTATATTTTTGAAAAAAAGAATGGTTGTATGTTTCCCTACATTGCTGGTTCCTTAACCGATTAAAAAAAAACGATATTGGGTAATCAGGGAGGCAGTAATTTCAGAGTAATTATAAAAAGCATGGCACGTGGGGGTATCGAACCCACGACCTTCGCGTTATTAGCACGACGCTCTAACCGACTGACCTAACGGGCCGTGGTTCAAGTAGCATATATTTTTGAAGAAAAGAATGGTTGCATGTTTCCCTACATTGCTGGTTCCTTAGCCTATTAAAAAAAAACGATATTGGGTAATCAGGGAGGCAGTAATTTCAGAGTAATTATAAAAGGCATGGCCCGTGGGGGTATCGAACCCACGACCTTCGCGTTATTAGCACGACGCTCTAACCGACTGAGCTAACGGGCCGTGGTTCAAACAGCCTATAATTTTGAAGAAAAGAATGGTTGTATGTTTCCCTACATTGCTGGTTCCTCAGCCGATTAAAAAAAAACGATATTGGGTAATCAGTGAGGCAGTAATTTCAGAGTAATTAAAAAAGCATGGCCCGTGGGGGAATCGAACCCACGACCTTCGCGTTATTAGCACGACGCTCTAACCGACTGAGCTAACGGGCCGTGGTTCAAGTAGCCTATATTTTTGAAAAAAAGAATGGTTGTATGTTTCCCTACATTGCTGGTTCCTTAACCGATTAAAAAAAAACGATATTGGGTAATCAGGGAGGCAGTAATTTCAGAGTAATTATAAAAGGCATGGCCCGTGTGGGTATCGAACCCACGACCTTCGCGTTATTAGCACAACGTTCTAACTGACGGAGCTAACGGGCCGTGGTTCAAATAGCCTATAATTTTGAAGTAAATAATGGTTGTATGTTTCCCTATATTGCTGGTTCCTTAGCCTATTAAAAAAAACGATATTGGGTAATCAGGGAGGCAGTAATTTCAGAGTAATTAAAAAAAGCATGGCCCGTGGGAGTACCGAACCCACGACCTTCGCGTTATTAGCACGACGCTCTAACCTACTGAGCTAACGGGCCGTGGTTCAAGTCGCCTATAATTTTGAAGAAAATAATGGTTGTATGTTTCCCTATATTGCTGGTTCCTTAGCATATTAAAAAAAAAAACGATATTGGGTAATCAGAGAGGCAGTAATTTGAGAGTAATTATAAAAAGCATGGCCCGTGGGGGTATCGAACCCACGACCTTCGCGTTATTAGCACGACGCTCTAGCCTACTGAGCTAACGGGCCATGGTTCAATTTGCCTATAATTTTGAAGAAAATAATGGTTGTATGTTTCCCTACATTGCTGGTTCCTTAGCCTATTAAAAAAAACGATATTTGGTAATCAGGGAGGTAGTAATTTCAGAGTAATTATAAAAAGCACGGCCGGTGGGGGTATCGAACCCACGACCTTCGCGTTATTAGCACGACGCTCTAACCGACTGAGCTAACGGGCCGCGGTTCAAGTTGTCTATAATTTTGAAGAAAAGAATGGTTGTATGTTGTTCCACTACATTCCCAGTTCCTTAGCCGATTAGAAAAAAAACGATATTGGGTAATCAGGAAGGCAGTAATTTCAGAGTAATTATAAAAAGCATAATCCGTGGGGGTATCGAACCCAGGACGCTCTAACCGACTGAGCTAACGGGCCGTGGTTCAAGTAGCCTATATTTTTGAAAAAAAGAATGGTTGTATGTTTCCCTACATTGCTGGTTCCTTAACCTATTAAAAAAAAACGATATTGGGTAATCAGGGAGGCAGTAATTTCAGAGTAATTATAAAAGGCATGGCCCGTGTGGGTATCGAACCCACGACCTCCGCGTTATTAGCACGACGTTCTAACCGACTGAGCTAACGGGCCGTGGTTCAAGTAGCCTATATTTTTGAAGAAGAGAATGGTTGTATGTTGTTCCACTACATTCCCAGTTCCTTAGCCGATTAGAAAAAAAACGATATTGGGTAATCAGGGAGGCAGTAATTTCAGAGTAATTATAAAAGGCATGGCCCGTGGGGGTATCGAACCCACGACATTCGCGTTATTAGCACGACGCTCTAACCGACTGAGCTAACGGGCCGTGGTTCAAGTAGCCTATATTTTTGAAAAAAAGAATGGTTGTATGTTTCCCTACATTGTTGGTTCCTTATCCTATGAAAACAAAAACGATATTGGGTAATCAGGGAGGCAGTAATTTCAGTGTAATTATAAAAGGCATGGCCCGTGAGGGTGTCGAACCCACGACCTTTGCGTTATTAGCACGACGCTCTAACCGACTGAGATAACGGGCCGTGGTTCAAGTAGCCTATAATTTTCAAGAAAAGAATGGTTGTATGTTGTTCCCCTACATTGCTGGTTCCTCAGCCGATTAAAAAAAAACGATATTGGGTAATCAGGGAGGCAGTAATTTCAGAGTAATTAAAAAAGCATGGCCCGTGGGGGTATCGAACCCACGACCTTCGCGTTATTAGCACGACGCTCTAACCAACTGAGCTAACGGGCCGTGATTCAGAACGCCTATATTTTTGAAGAAAAGAATGGTTGTATGTTGTTCCCCTACATTTCCAGTTTCTTAGCCGATTAAAAAAAACGAGATTGGGTAATCAGGGAGGTACTAACTTCAGAGTAATTATGAAATGCATGGCCCGTGTGGGTATCGAACCCACGACCTTAGCGTTATTAACACGTCGTTCTAACTGACTGAGCTAACGGGCCGTGGTTCAAATAGCCTATATTTTTGAAGAAAAGAATGGTTGCATGTTTCCCTACATTGCTGGTTCCTTAGCCTATTAAAAAAAAAACGATATTGGGTAATCAGGGAGGCAGTAATTTCAGAGTAATTATGAAAGGCATGGCCCGTGGGGATATCGAACCCACGACCTTCGCGTTATTAGCACGACGCTCTAACCAACTGAGCTAACGGGCCGTGATTCAGAACGCCTATATTTTTGAAGAAAAGAATGGTTGTATGTTGTTCCCCTACATTTCCAGTTTCTTAGCCGATTAAAAAAAAACTATATTGGGTAATCAGGGAGGCAGTAACTTCAGAGTAATTATGAAACGCATGGCCCGTGTGGGTATCGAACCCACGACCTTCGCGTTATTAGCACGACGCTCTAACCTACTGAGCTAGCGGGCCGTGGTTCAAGTTGCCTATAATTTTGAAGAAAATAATGGTTGTATGTCTCCCTATATTGCTGGTTCCTCAGCATATTAAAAAAAAAAACGATATTGGGTAATCAGAGAGGCAGTAATTTCAGAGTAATTATAAAAAGCATGGCCCGCGGGGGTATCGAACCCACGACCTTCGTGTTATTAGCACGACGCTCTAACCGACTGAGCTAACGGGCCGCGGTTCAAGTTGCCTATAATTTTGAAGAAAAGAATGGTTGTATGTTTCCCTATATTGCTGGTTCCTTAGCCTATTAAAAAAAAAACAATATTGGGTAATCAGGGAGGCAGTAATTTCAGAGTAATTATAAAAGGCATGGCCCGTGGGGGTATCGAACCCACGACCTTCGCGTTATTAGCACGACGATCTAACCGACTGAGCTAACGGGCCGTGGTTCAAATAGCCTATATTTTTGAAAAAAAGAATGGTTGTATGTTTCCCTACATTGATGGTTCCTTAGCCTATGAAAACAAAAACGATATTGGGTAATCAGGGAGGCAGTAATTTCAGAGTAATTATAAAAAGCATGGCCCGTGGGGGTATCGAACCCACGACCTTCGCGTTATTAGCACGACGCTCTAACCGACTGACCTAACGGGCCGTGGTTCAAGTAGCATATATTTTTGAAGAAAAGAATGGTTGCATGTTTCCCTATATTGCTGGATCCTTAGCCTATTAAAAAAAAACGATATTGGGTAATCAGGGAGGCAGTAATTTCAGAGTAATTATAAAAGGCATGGCCCGTGGGGGTATCGAACCCACGACCTTCGCGTTATTAGCACGACGCTCTAACCGACTGAGCTAACGGGCCGCGGTTCAAGTTGCCTATAATTTTGAAGAAAAGAATGGTTGTATGTTTCCCTATATTGCTGGTTCCTTAGCCTATTAAAAAAAAACGATATTGGGTAATCAGGGAGGCAGTAATTTCAGAGTAATTATAAAAGGCATGGCCCGTGGGGGTACCGAACCCACGACCTTCGCGTTATTAGCACGACGCTCTAACCGACTGAGCTAACGGGCCGTGGTTCAAATAGCCTATAATTTGGAAGAAAAGAATGGTTGTATGTTGTTCCCCTACATTGCTGGTTCCTCAGCCGATTAAAAAAAAACGATATTGGGTAATCAGTGAGGCAGTAATTTCAGAGTAATTAAAAAAGCATGGCCCGTGGGGGTATCGAACCCACGACCTTCGCGTTATTAGCACGACGCTCTAACCTACTGAGCTAACGTGCCGCGGTTAAAGTTGCCTATAATTTTGAAGAAAAGAATGGTTGTATGTTTCCCTACATTGCTGGTTCCTTAGCCTATTAAAAAAAAACGATATTGGGTAATCAGGGAGGCAGTAATTTCTGAGTAATTATAAAAAGCATGGCACGTGGGGGTATCGAACCCACGACCTTCGCGTTATTAGCACGACGCTCTAACCGACTGACCTAACGGGCCGTGGTTCAAGTAGCATATATTTTTGAAGAAAAGAATGGTTGCATGTTTCCCTACATTGCTGGTTCCTTAGCCTATTAAAAAAAAACGATATTGGGTAATCAGGGAGGCAGTAATTTCAGAGTAATTATAAAAGGCATGGCCCGTGGGGGTACCGAACCCACGACCTTCGCGTTATTAGCACGACGCTCTAACCGACTGAGCTAACGGGCCGTGGTTCAAATAGCCTATAATTTGGAAGAAAAGAATGGTTGTATGTTGTTCCCCTACATTGCTGGTTCCTCAGCCGATTAAAAAAAAACGATATTGGGTAATCAGTGAGGCAGTAATTTCAGAGTAATTAAAAAAGCATGGCCCGTGGGGGTATCGAACCCACGACCTTCGCGTTATTAGCACGACGCTCTAACCGACTGAGCTAACGGGCCGTGGTTCAAGTAGCCTATATTTTTGAAAAAAAGAATGGTTGTATGTTTCCCTACATTGCTGGTTCCTTAACCTATTAAAAAAAAACGATATTGGGTAATCACGGAGGCAGTAATTTCAGAATAATTATAAAAGGCATGGCCCGTGTGGGTATCGAACCCACGACCTTCGCGTTATTAGCACGACGTTCTAACTGAAGGAGCTAACGGGCCGTGGTTCAAATAGCCTATAATTTTGAAGTAAATAATGGTTGTATGTTTCCCTATATTGCTGGTTCCTTAGCCTATTAAAAAAAACGATATTGGGTAATCAGGGAGGCAGTAATTTCAGAGTAATTAAAAAAAGCATGGCCCGTGGGAGTACCGAACCCACGACCTTCGCGTTATTAGCACGACGCTCTAACCTACTGAGCTAACGGGCCGTGGTTCAAGTTGCCTATAATTTTGAAGAAAATAATGGGTGTATGTTTCCCTATATTGCTGGTTCCTTAGCATATTAAAAAAAAAAACGATATTGGGTAATCAGAGAGGCAGTAATTTGAGAGTAATTATAAAAAGCATGGCCCGTGGGGGTATCGAACCCACGACCTTCGCGTTATTAGCACGACGCTCTAGCCTACTGAGCTAACGGGCCATGGTTCAATTTGCCTATAATTTTGAAGAAAATAATGGTTGTATGTTTCCCTACATTGCTGGTTCCTTAGCCTATTAAAAAAAAACGATATTTGGTAATCAGGGAGGCAGTAATTTCAGAGTAATTATAAAAAGCACGGCCCGTGGGGGTATCGAACCCACGACCTTCGCGTTATTAGCACGACGCTCTAACCGACTGAGCTAACGGGCCGCGGTTCAAGTTGTCTATAATTTTGAAGAAAAGAATGGTTGTATGTTGTTCCACTACATTCCCAGTTCCTTAGCCGATTAGAAAAAAAACGATATTGGGTAATCAGGAAGGCAGTAATTTCAGAGTAATTATGAAAAGCATAATCCGTGGGGGTATCGAACCCAGGACGCTCTAACCGACTGAGCTAACGGGCCGTGGTTCAAGTAGCCTATATTTTTGAAAAAAAGAATGGTTGTATGTTTCCCTACATTGCTGGTTCCTTAACCTATTAAAAAAAAACGATATTGGGTAATCAGGGAGGCAGTAATTTCAGAGTAATTATAAAAGGCATGGCCCGTGTGGGTATCGAACCCACGACTTTCGCGTTATTAGCACGACGTTCTAACCGACTGAGCTAACGGGCCGTGGTTCAAGTAGCCTATATTTTTGAAGAAGAGAATGGTTGCATGTTTCCCTACATTGCTGGTTCCTTAACCTATTAAAAAAAACGATATTGGGTAATCAGGGAGGCAGTAATTTCAGAGTAATTATAAAAGGCATGGCCCGTGGGGGTATCGAACCCACGACCTTCGCGTTATTAGCACGACGCTCTAACCGACTGAGCTAACGGGCCGTGGTTCAAGTAGCCTATAATTTTGAAGAAAAGAATGGTTGCATGTTTCCCTACATTGCTGGTTCCTTAGCCTATTAAAAAAAAACGATATTGGGTAATCAGGGAGGCAGTAATTTCAGAGTAATTATGAAATGCATGGCCCGTGTGGGTATCGAACCCACGACCTTCGCGTTATTAGCACGACGTTCTAACTGACTGAGCTAACGGGCCGTGGTTCAAATAGCCTATATTTTTGAAGAAAAGAATGGTTGCATGTTTCCCTACATTGCTGGTTCCTTAGCCTATTAAAAAAAAACGATATTGGGTAATCAGGGAGGCAGTAATTTCAGAGTAATTATAAAAAGCACGGCCCGTGGGGGTATCGAACCCACGACCTTCGCGTTATTAGCACGACGCTCTAACCGACTGAGCTAACGGGCCGCGGTTCAAGTTGTCTATAATTTTGAAGAAAAGAATGGTTGTATGTTGTTCCACTACATTCCCAGTTCCTTAGCCGATTAGAAAAAAAACGATATTGGGTAATCAGGAAGGCAGTAATTTCAGAGTAATTATAAAAAGCATAATCCGTGGGGGTATCGAACCCAGGACGCTCTAACCGACTGAGCTAACGGGCCGTGGTTCAAGTAGCCTATATTTTTGAAAAAAAGAATGGTTGTATGTTTCCCTACATTGCTGGTTCCTTAACCTATTAAAAAAAAACGATATTGGGTAATCAGGGAGGCAGTAATTTCAGAGTAATTATAAAAGGCATGGCCCGTGTGGGTATCGAACCCACGACCTTCGCGTTATTAGCACGACGTTCTAACCGACTGAGCTAACGGGCCGTGGTTCAAGTAGCCTATATTTTTGAAGAAGAGAATGGTTGCATGTTTCCCTACATTGCTGGTTCCTTAACCTATTAAAAAAAAACGATATTGGGTAATCAGGGAGGCAGTAATTTCAGAGTAATTATAAAAGGCATGGCCCGTGGGGGTATCGAACCCACGACCTTCGCGTTATTAGCACGACGCTCTAACCGACTGAGCTAACGGGCCGTGGTTCAAGTAGCCTATAATTTTGAAGAAAAGAATGGTTGTATGTTGTTCCCCTACATTTCCAGTTTCTTAGCCGATTAAATAAAACGAGATTGGGTAATCAGGGAGGTACTAACTTCAGAGTAATTATGAAATGCATGGCCCGTGTGGGTATCGAACCCACGACCTTCGCGTTATTAGCACGACGTTCTAACTGACTGAGCTAACGGGCCGTGGTTCAAATAGCCTATATTTTTGAAGAAAAGAATGGTTGCATGTTTCCCTACATTGCTGGTTCCTTAGCCTATTAAAAAAAAAACGATATTGGGTAATCAGGGAGGCAGTAATTTCAGAGTAATTATGAAAGGCATGGCCCGTGGGGATATCGAACCCACGACCTTCGCGTTATTAGCACGACGCTCTAACCAACTGAGCTAACGGGCCGTGATTCAGAACGCCTATATTTTTGAAGAAAAGAATGGTTGTATGTTGTTCCCCTACATTTCCAGTTTCTTAGCCGATTAAAAAAAAACGATATTGGGTAATCAGGGAGGCAGTAACTTCAGAGTAATTATGAAACGCATGGCCCGTGTGGGTATCGAACCCACGTACTTCGCGTTATTAGCACGACGTTCTAAACGACTGAGCTAACGGGCCGCGGTTCAAGTTGCCTATATATTTGAAGAAAAGAATGGTTGTATGTTGTTCCCCTACATTGCTGGTTCCTCAGCCGATTAAAAAAAACGATATTGGGTAATGAGGGAGGTAGTAATTTCAGAGTAATTAAAAAAAGCATGGCCCGTGGGGGTATCGAACCCACGACCTTCGCGTTATTAGCACGACGCTCTAACCTACTGAGCTAGCGGGCCGTGGTTCAAGTTGCCTATAATTTTGAAGAAAATAATGGTTGTATGTCTCCCTATATTGCTGGTTCCTCAGCATATTAAAAAAAAAAACGATATTGGGTAATCAGAGAGGCAGTAATTTCAGAGTAATTATAAAAAGCATGGCCCGCGGGGGTATCGAACCCACGACCTTCGTGTTATTAGCACGACGCTCTAGCCTACTGAGCTAACGGGCCATGGTTCAAGTTGCCTATAACTTTGAAGAAAATAATGGTTGTATGTTTCCCTATATTGCTGGTTGCTTAGCCTATTAAAAAAAAAACGATATTGGGTAATCAGGGAGGCAGTAATTTCAGAGTAATTATAAAAAGCATGGCCCGTGGGGGTATCGAACCCACGACCTTCGCGTTATTAGCACGACGCTCTAACCGACTGAGCTAACGGGCCGCGGTTCAAGTTGCCTATAATTTTGAAGAAAAGAATGGTTGTATGTTTCCCTATATTGCTGGTTCCTTAGCCTATTAAAAAAAAACGATATTGGGTAATCAGGGAGGCAGTAATTTCAGAGTAATTATAAAAGGCATGGCCCGTGGGGGTATCGAACCCACGACCTTCGCGTTATTAGCACGACGCTCTAACCGACTGACCTAACGGGCCGTGGTTCAAGTAGCATATATTTTTGAAGAAAAGAATGGTTGCATGTTTCCCTATATTGCTTGTTCCTTAGCCTATTAAAAAAAAACGATATTGGGTAATCAGGGAGGCAGTAATTTCAGAGTAATTATAAAAGGCATGGCCCGTGGGGGTATCGAACCCACGACCTTCGCGTTATTAGCACGACGCTCTAACCGACTGAGCTAACGGGCCGCGGTTCAAGTTGCCTATAATTTTGAAGAAAAGAATGGTTGTATGTTTCCCTATATTGCTGGTTCCTTAGCCTATTAAAAAAAACGATATTGGGTAATCAGGGAGGCAGTAATTTCAGAGTAATTATAAAAGGCATGGCCCGTGGGGGTATCGAACCCACGACCTTCGCGTTATTAGCACGACGCTCTAACCGACTGAGCTAACGGGCCGTGGTTCAAATAGCCTATATCTTTGAAAAAAAGAATGGTTGTATGTTTCCCTACATTGATGGTTCCTTAGCCTATGAAAACAAAAACGATATTGGGTAATCAGGGAGGCAGTAATTTCAGAGTAATTATAAAAAGCATGGCCCGTGGGGGTATCGAACCCACGACCTTCGCGTTATTAGCACGACGCTCTAACCTACTGAGCTAACGTGCCGCGGTTAAAGTTGCCTATAATTTTGAAGAAAAGAATGGTTGTATGTCTCCCTACATTGCTGGTTCCTTAGCCTATTAAAAAAAAACGATATTGGGTAATCAGGGAGGCAGTAATTTCTGAGTAATTATAAAAAGCATGGCACGTGGGGGTATCGAACCCACGACCTTCGCGTTATTAGCACGACGCTCTAACCGACTGACCTAACGGGCCGTGGTTCAAGTAGCATATATTTTTGAAGAAAAGAATGGTTGCATGTTTCCCTACATTGCTGGTTCCTTAGCCTATTAAAAAAAAACGATATTGGGTAATCAGGGAGGCAGTAATTTCAGAGTAATTATAAAAGGCATGGCCCGTGGGGGTATCGAACCCACGACCTTCGCGTTATTAGCACGACGCTCTAACCGACTGAGCTAACGGGCCGTGGTTCAAACAGCCTATAATTTTGAAGAAAAGAATGGTTGTATGTTGTTCCCCTACATTGCTGGTTCCTCAGCCGATTAAAAAAAAACGATATTGGGTAATCAGTGAGGCAGAAATTTCAGAGTAATTAAAAAAGCATGGCCCGTGGGGGTATCGAACCCACGACCTTCGCGTTATTAGCACGACGCTCTAACCAACTGAGCTAACGGGCCGTGGTTCAAGTAGCCTATATTTTTGAAAAAAAGAATGGTTGTATGTTTCCCTACATTGCTGGTTCCTTAACCTATTAAAAAAAAACGATATTGGGTAATCAGGGAGGCAGTAATTTCAGAGTAATTATAAAAGGCATGGCCCGTGTGGGTATCGAACCCACGACCTTCGCGTTATTAGCACGACGTTCTAACTGACGGAGCTAACGGGCCGTGGTTCAAATAGCCTATAATTTTGAAGTAAATAATGGTTGTATGTTTCCCTATATTGCTGGTTCCTTAGCCTATTAAAAAAAACGATATTGGGTAATCAGGGAGGCAGTAATTTCAGAGTAATTAAAAAAAGCATGGCCCGTGGGAGTACCGAACCCACGACCTTCGCGTTATTAGCACGACGCTCTAACCTACTGAGCTAACGGGCCGTGGTTCAAGTTGCCTATAATTTTGAAGAAAATAATGGTTGTATGTTTCCCTATATTGCTGGTTCCTTAGCATATTAAAAAAAAAAACGATATTGGGTAATCAGAGAGGCAGTAATTTGAGAGTAATTATAAAAAGCATGGCCCGTGGGGGTATCGAACCCACGAACTTCGCGTTATTAGCACGACGCTCTAGCCTACTGAGCTAACGGGCCATGGTTCAATATGCCTATAATTTTGAAGAAAATAATGGTTGTATGTTTCCCTACATTGCTGGTTCCTTAGCCTATTAAAAAAAACGATATTTGGTAATCAGGGAGGCAGTAATTTCAGAGTAATTATAAAAAGCACGGCCCGTGGGGGTATCGAACCCACGACCTTCGCGTTATTAGCACGACGCTCTAACCGACTGAGCTAACGGGCCGCGGTTCAAGTTGTCTATAATTTTGAAGAAAAGAATGGTTGTATGTTGTTCCACTACATTCCCAGTTCCTTAGCCGATTAGAAAAAAAACGATATTGGGTAATCAGGAAGGCAGTAATTTCAGAGTAATTATAAAAAGCATAATCCGTGGGGGTATCGAACCCAGGACGCTCTAACCGACTGAGCTAACGGGCCGTGGTTCAAGTAGCCTATATTTTTGAAAAAAAGAATGGTTGTATGTTTCCCTACATTGCTGGTTCCTTAACCTATTAAAAAAAAACGATATTGGGTAATCAGGGAGGCAGTAATTTCAGAGTAATTATAAAAGGCATGGCCCGTGTGGGTATCGAACCCCCGACCTCCGCGTTATTAGCACGACGTTCTAACCGACTGAGCTAACGGGCCGTGGTTCAAGTAGCCTATATTTTTGAAGAAGAGAATGGTTGTATGTTGTTCCACTACATTCCCAGTTCCTTAGCCGATTAGAAAAAAAACGATATTGGGTAATCAGGGAGGCAGTAATTTCAGAGTAATTATAAAAGGCATGGCCCGTGGGGGTATCGAACTCACGACCTTCGCGTTATTAGCACGACGCTCTAACCGACTGAGCTAACGGGCCGTGGTTCAAGTAGCCTATATTTTTGAAAAAAAGAATGGTTGTATGTTTCCCTACATTGTTGGTTCCTTATCCTATGAAAACAAAAACGATATTGGGTAATCAGGGAGGCAGTAATTTCAGTGTAATTATAAAAGGCATGGCCCGTGAGGGTGTCGAACCCACGACCTTTGCGTTATTAGCACGACGCTCTAACCGACTGAGCTAACGGGCCGTGGTTCAAGTAGCCTATAATTTTGAAGAAAAGAATGGTTGTATGTTGTTCCCCTACATTGCTGGTTCCTCAGCCGATTAAAAAAAAACGATATTGGGTAATCAGGGAGGCAGTAATTTCAGAGTAATTAAAAAAGCATGGCCCGTGGGGGTATCGAACCCACGACCTTCGCGTTATTAGCACGACGCTCTAACCGACTGACCTAACGGGCCGTGGTTCAAGTAGCATATATTTTTGAAGAAAAGAATGGTTGCATGTTTCCCTATATTGCTTGTTCCTTAGCCTATTAAAAAAAAACGATATTGGGTAATCAGGGAGGCAGTAATTTCAGAGTAATTATAAAAGGCATGGCCCGTGGGGGTATCGAACCCACGACCTTCGCGTTATTAGCACGACGCTCTAACCGACTGAGCTAACGGGCCGCGGTTCAAGTTGCCTATAATTTTGAAGAAAAGAATGGTTGTATGTTTCCCTATATTGCTGGTTCCTTAGCCTATTAAAAAAAACGATATTGGGTAATCAGGGAGGCAGTAATTTCAGAGTAATTATAAAAGGCATGGCCCGTGGGGGTATCGAACCCACGACCTTCGCGTTATTAGCACGACGCTCTAACCGACTGAGCTAACGGGCCGTGGTTCAAATAGCCTATATCTTTGAAAAAAAGAATGGTTGTATGTTTCCCTACATTGATGGTTCCTTAGCCTATGAAAACAAAAACGATATTGGGTAATCAGGGAGGCAGTAATTTCAGAGTAATTATAAAAAGCATGGCCCGTGGGGGTATCGAACCCACGACCTTCGCGTTATTAGCACGACGCTCTAACCTACTGAGCTAACGTGCCGCGGTTAAAGTTGCCTATAATTTTGAAGAAAAGAATGGTTGTATGTCTCCCTACATTGCTGGTTCCTTAGCCTATTAAAAAAAAACGATATTGGGTAATCAGGGAGGCAGTAATTTCTGAGTAATTATAAAAAGCATGGCACGTGGGGGTATCGAACCCACGACCTTCGCGTTATTAGCACGACGCTCTAACCGACTGACCTAACGGGCCGTGGTTCAAGTAGCATATATTTTTGAAGAAAAGAATGGTTGCATGTTTCCCTACATTGCTGGTTCCTTAGCCTATTAAAAAAAAACGATATTGGGTAATCAGGGAGGCAGTAATTTCAGAGTAATTATAAAAGGCATGGCCCGTGGGGGTATCGAACCCACGACCTTCGCGTTATTAGCACGACGCTCTAACCGACTGAGCTAACGGGCCGTGGTTCAAACAGCCTATAATTTTGAAGAAAAGAATGGTTGTATGTTGTTCCCCTACATTGCTGGTTCCTCAGCCGATTAAAAAAAAACGATATTGGGTAATCAGTGAGGCAGAAATTTCAGAGTAATTAAAAAAGCATGGCCCGTGGGGGTATCGAACCCACGACCTTCGCGTTATTAGCACGACGCTCTAACCAACTGAGCTAACGGGCCGTGGTTCAAGTAGCCTATATTTTTGAAAAAAAGAATGGTTGTATGTTTCCCTACATTGCTGGTTCCTTAGCCTATTAAAAAAAAACGATATTGGGTAATCAGGGAGGCAGTAATTTCAGAGTAATTATAAAAGGCATGGCCCGTGTGGGTATCGAACCCACGACCTTCGCGTTATTAGCACGACGTTCTAACTGACGGAGCTAACGGGCCGTGGTTCAAATAGCCTATAATTTTGAAGTAAATAATGGTTGTATGTTTCCCTATATTGCTGGTTCCTTAGCCTATTAAAAAAAACGATATTGGGTAATCAGGGAGGCAGTAATTTCAGAGTAATTAAAAAAAGCATGGCCCGTGGGAGTACCGAACCCACGACCTTCGCGTTATTAGCACGACGCTCTAACCTACTGAGCTAACGGGCCGTGGTTCAAGTTGCCTATAATTTTGAAGAAAATAATGGTTGTATGTTTCCCTATATTGCTGGTTCCTTAGCATATTAAAAAAAAAAACGATATTGGGTAATCAGAGAGGCAGTAATTTGAGAGTAATTATAAAAAGCATGGCCCGTGGGGGTATCGAACCCACGAACTTCGCGTTATTAGCACGACGCTCTAGCCTACTGAGCTAACGGGCCATGGTTCAATTTGCCTATAATTTTGAAGAAAATAATGGTTGTATGTTTCCCTACATTGCTGGTTCCTTAGCCTATTAAAAAAAAACGATATTTGGTAATCAGGGAGGCAGTAATTTCAGAGTAATTATAAAAAGCACGGCCCGTGGGGGTATCGAACCCACGACCTTCGCGTTATTAGCACGACGCTCTAACCGACTGAGCTAACGGGCCGCGGTTCAAGTTGTCTATAATTTTGAAGAAAAGAATGGTTGTATGTTGTTCCACTACATTCCCAGTTCCTTAGCCGATTAGAAAAAAAACGATATTGGGTAATCAGGAAGGCAGTAATTTCAGAGTAATTATAAAAAGCATAATCCGTGGGGGTATCGAACCCAGGACGCTCTAACCGACTGAGCTAACGGGCCGTGGTTCAAGTAGCCTATATTTTTGAAAAAAAGAATGGTTGTATGTTTCCCTACATTGTTGGTTCCTTATCCTATGAAAACAAAAACGATATTGGGTAATCAGGGAGGCAGTAATTTCAGTGTAATTATAAAAGGCATGGCCCGTGAGGGTGTCGAACCCACGACCTTTGCGTTATTAGCACGACGCTCTAACCGACTGAGCTAACGGGCCGTGGTTCAAGTAGCCTATAATTTTGAAGAAAAGAATGGTTGTATGTTGTTCCCCTACATTGCTGGTTCCTCAGCCGATTAAAAAAAAACGATATTGGGTAATCAGGGAGGCAGTAATTTCAGAGTAATTAAAAAAGCATGGCCCGTGGGGGTATCGAACCCACGACCTTCGCGTTATTAGCACGACGCTCTAACCAACTGAGCTAACGGGCCGTGATTCAGAACGCCTATATTTTTGAAGAAAAGAATGGTTGTATGTTGTTCCCCTACATTTCCAGTTTCTTAGCCGATTAAAAAAAACGAGATTGGGTAATCAGGGAGGTACTAACTTCAGAGTAATTATGAAATGCATGGCCCGTGTGGGTATCGAACCCACGACCTTAGCGTTATTAACACGTCGTTCTAACTGACTGAGCTAACGGGCCGTGGTTCAAATAGCCTATATTTTTGAAGAAAAGAATGGTTGCATGTTTCCCAACATTGCTGGTTCCTTAGCCTATTAAAAAAAAAACGATATTGGGTAATCAGGGAGGCAGTAATTTCAGAGTAATTATGAAAGGCATGGCCCGTGGGGATATCGAACCCACGACCTTCGCGTTATTAGCACGACGCTCTAACCAACTGAGCTAACGGGCCGTGATTCAGAACGCCTATATTTTTGAAGAAAAGAATGGTTGTATGTTGTTCCCCTACATTTCCAGTTTCTTAGCCGATTAAAAAAAAACTATATTGGGTAATCAGGGAGGCAGTAACTTCAGAGTAATTACGAAACGCATGGCCCGTGTGGGTATCGAACCCACGTACTTCGCGTTATTAGCACGACGTTCTAAACGACTGAGCTAACGGGCCGCGGTTCAAGTTGCCTATATATTTGAAGAAAAGAATGGTTGTATGTTGTTCCCCTACATCGCTGGTTCCTCAGCCGATTAAAAAAAACGATATTGGGTAATGAGGGAGGTAGTAATTTCAGAGTAATTAAAAAAAGCATGGCCCGTGGGGGTATCGAACCCACGACCTTCGCGTTATTAGCACGACGCTCTAACCTACTGAGCTAGCGGGCCGTGGTTCAAATAGCCTATAATTTTGAAGAAAATAATGGTTGTATGTTTCCCTATATTGCTGGTTCCTTAGCATATTAAAAAAAAAAACGACATTGGGTAATCAGAGAGGCAGTAATTTCAGAGTAATTATAAAAAGCATGGTCCGTGGGGGTATCGAACCCACGACCTTCGTGTTATTAGCACGACGCTCTAGCCTACTGAGCTAACGGGCCATGGTTCAAGTTGCCTATAACTTTGAAGAAAATAATGGTTGTATGTTTCCCTACATTGCTGGTTCCTTAGCCTATTAAAAAAAAAACGACATTGGGTAATCAGAGAGGCAGTAATTTCAGAGTAATTATAAAAAGCATGGCCCGTGGGGGTATCGAACCCACGACCTTCGCGTTATTAGCACGACGCTCTAACCTACTGAGCTAGCGGGCCGTGGTTCAAGTTGCCTATAATTTTGAAGAAAATAATGGTTGTATGTTTCCCTATATCGCTGGTTCCTTAGCATATTAAAAAAAAAAACGACATTGGGTAATCAGGGAGGCAGTAATTTCAGAGTAATTATAAAAAGCATGGCCCGTGGGGGTATCGAACCCACGACCTTCGCGTTATTAGCACGACGCTCTAACCGACTGAGCTAACGGGCCGCGGTTCAAGTTGCCTATAATTTTGAAGAAAAGAATGGTTGTATGTTTCCCTATATTGCTGGTTCCTTAGCCTATTAAAAAAAAACGATATTGGGTAATCAGGGAGGCAGTAATTTCAGAGTAATTATAAAAGGCATGGCCCGTGGGGGTATCGAACCCACGACCTTCGCGTTATTAGCACGACGCTCTAACCGACTGAGCTAACGGGCCGTGGTTCAAATAGCCTATATTTTTGAAAAAAAGAATGGTTGTATGTTTCCCTACATTGATGGTTCCTTAGCCTATGAAAACAAAAACGATATTGGGAAATCAGGGAGGCAGTAATTTCAGAGTTATTATAAAATGCATGGCCCGTGGGAGTATCGAACCCACGACCTTCGCGTTATTAGCACGACGCTCTAACCTACTGAGCTAACGTGCCGCGGTTCAAGTTGCCTATAATTTTGAAGAAAAGAATGGTTGTATGTTTCCCTACATTGATGGTTCCTTAGCCTATTAAAAAAAAACGATATTGGGTAATCAGGGAGGCAGTAATTTCAGAGGAATTATAAAAAGCATGGCCCGTGGGGGTATCGAACCCACGACCTTCGCGTTATTAGCACGACGCTCTAACCTACTGAGCTAACGTGCCGCGGTTCAAGTTGCCTATAATTTTGAAGAAAAGAATGGTTATATGTTTCCCTACATTGATGGTTCCTTAGCCTATTAAAAAAAAACTATATTGGGTAATCAGGGAGGCAGTAATTTCAGAGTAATTATAAAAAGCATGGCCCGTGGGGGTATCGAACCCACGACCTTCGCGTTATTAGCACGACGCTCTAACCGACTGAGCTAACGGGCCGCGGTTCAAATAGCCTATATTTTTGAAGAAAAGAATGGTTGTATGTTTCCCTACATTGCTGGTTCCTTAGCCTATTAAAAAAAAAACGACATTGGGTAATCAGAGAGGCAGTAATTTCAGAGTAATTATAAAAAGCATGGCCCGTGGGGGTATCGAACCCACGACCTTCGCGTTATTAGCACGACGCTCTAACCTACTGAGCTAACGGGCCATGGTTCAAGTTGCCTATAACTTTGAAGAAAATAATGGTTGTATGTTTCCCTATATTGCTGGTTCCTTAGCCTATTAAAAAAAAAACGATATTGGGTAATCAGGGAGGCAGTAATTTCAGAGTAATTATAAAAAGCATGGCCCGTGGGGGTATCGAACCCACGACCTTCGCGTTATTAGCACGACGCTCTAACCGACTGAGCTAACGGGCCGCGGTTCAAGTTGCCTATAATTTTGAAGAAAAGAATGGTTGTATGTTTCCCTATATTGCTGGTTCCTTAGCCTATTAAAAAAAAACGATATTGGGTAATCAGGGAGGCAGTAATTTCAGAGTAATTATAAAAGGCATGGCCCGTGGGGGTATCGAACCCACGACCTTCGCGTTATTAGCACGACGCTCTAACCGACTGACCTAACGGGCCGTGGTTCAAGTAGCATATATTTTTGAAGAAAAGAATGGTTGCATGTTTCCCTATATTGCTTGTTCCTTAGCCTATTAAAAAAAAACGATATTGGGTAATCAGGGAGGCAGTAATTTCAGAGTAATTATAAAAGGCATGGCCCGTGGGGGTATCGAACCCACGACCTTCGCGTTATTAGCACGACGCTCTAACCGACTGAGCTAACGGGCCGCGGTTCAAGTTGCCTATAATTTTGAAGAAAAGAATGGTTGTATGTTTCCCTATATTGCTGGTTCCTTAGCCTATTAAAAAAAACGATATTGGGTAATCAGGGAGGCAGTAATTTCAGAGTAATTATAAAAGGCATGGCCCGTGGGGGTATCGAACCCACGACCTTCGCGTTATTAGCACGACGCTCTAACCGACTGAGCTAACGGGCCGTGGTTCAAATAGCCTATATCTTTGAAAAAAAGAATGGTTGTATGTTTCCCTACATTGATGGTTCCTTAGCCTATGAAAACAAAAACGATATTGGGTAATCAGGGAGGCAGTAATTTCAGAGTAATTATAAAAAGCATGGCCCGTGGGGGTATCGAACCCACGACCTTCGCGTTATTAGCACGACGCTCTAACCTACTGAGCTAACGTGCCGCGGTTAAAGTTGCCTATAATTTTGAAGAAAAGAATGGTTGTATGTCTCCCTACATTGCTGGTTCCTTAGCCTATTAAAAAAAAACGATATTGGGTAATCAGGGAGGCAGTAATTTCTGAGTAATTATAAAAAGCATGGCACGTGGGGGTATCGAACCCACGACCTTCGCGTTATTAGCACGACGCTCTAACCGACTGACCTAACGGGCCGTGGTTCAAGTAGCATATATTTTTGAAGAAAAGAATGGTTTCATGTTTCCCTACATTGCTGGTTCCTTAGCCTATTAAAAAAAAACGATATTGGGTAATCAGGGAGGCAGTAATTTCAGAGTAATTATAAAAGGCATGGCCCGTGGGGGTATCGAACCCACGACCTTCGCGTTATTAGCACGACGCTCTAACCGACTGAGCTAACGGGCCGTGGTTCAAACAGCCTATAATTTTGAAGAAAAGAATGGTTGTATGTTGTTCCCCTACATTGCTGGTTCCTCAGCCGATTAAAAAAAAACGATATTGGGTAATCAGTGAGGCAGAAATTTCAGAGTAATTAAAAAAGCATGGCCCGTGGGGGTATCGAACCCACGACCTTCGCGTTATTAGAACGACGCTCTAACCAACTGAGCTAACGGGCCGTGGTTCAAGTAGCCTATATTTTTGAAAAAAAGAATGGTTGTATGTTTCCCTACATTGCTGGTTCCTTAACCTATTAAAAAAAAACGATATTGGGTAATCAGGGAGGCAGTAATTTCAGAGTAATTATAAAAGGCATGGCCCGTGTGGGTATCGAACCCACGACCTTCGCGTTATTAGCACGACGTTCTAACTGACGGAGCTAACGGGCCGTGGTTCAAATAGCCTATAATTTTGAAGTAAATAATGGTTGTATGTTTCCCTATATTGCTGGTTCCTTAGCCTATTAAAAAAAACGATATTGGGTAATCAGGGAGGCAGTAATTTCAGAGTAATTAAAAAAAGCATGGCCCGTGGGAGTACCGAACCCACGACCTTCGCGTTATTAGAACGACGCTTTAACCAACTGAGCTAACGGGCCGTGGTTCAAGTAGCCTATATTTTTGAAAAAAAGAATGGTTGTATGTTTCCCTACATTGCTGGTTCCTTAACCTATTAAAAAAAAACGATATTGGGTAATCAGGGAGGCAGTAATTTCAGAGTAATTATAAAAGGCATGGCCCGTGTGGGTATCGAACCCACGACCTTCGCGTTATTAGCACGACGTTCTAACTGACGGAGCTAACGGGCCGTGGTTCAAATAGCCTATAATTTTGAAGTAAATAATGGTTGTATGTTTCCCTATATTGCTGGTTCCTTAGCCTATTAAAAAAAACGATATTGGGTAATCAGGGAGGCAGTAATTTCAGAGTAATTAAAAAAAGCATGGCCCGTGGGGGTATCGAACCCACGACCTTCGCGTTATTAGCACGACGCTCTAACCTACTGAGCTAGCGGGCCGTGGTTCAAATAGCCTATAATTTTGAAGAAAATAATGGTTGTATGTTTCCCTATATTGCTGGTTCCTTAGCATATTAAAAAAAAAAACGACATTGGGTAATCAGAGAGGCAGTAATTTCAGAGTAATTATAAAAAGCATGGTCCGTGGGGGTATCGAACCCACGACCTTCGTGTTATTAGCACGACGCTCTAGCCTACTGAGCTAACGGGCCATGGTTCAAGTTGCCTATAACTT